>NC_142613.1:11277045-11428560 GCF_059453375.1 Lepisosteus platostomus
ACACGTCCCTGCAGATGCCAACATAATACCTTCTCAGCTATCAAAGACACCAAATCTAATTCCTGTCAACAGGATGAGCCAAAAACAATTTTTAAAGAATGGGGATTTCTAAGCTGTAAAATGTAATCTGTCCCATATTTTTCAATCATGGAAAAAGATTTGAAGTACAAATTCATCAAGACAAACATTTTTCAGATCTTAGGAGAAATGTCCGAACTTATGGTCATACTGTAACTTTCCAGAATTTCTTCCTTTCTTAGTAGCTCTTACAGTATATCCCATTATGAGGGGCCTTTTGGATTTACTCTTTTTTTGATTCAGTTGCTGTTTGTCACATTATTATTCAGTAGAAGGTCTGTTCAGTAGAACTTCTGGAGAGATTTTGGGATGAATCATAGAACCATCATTTTCATCATGTTACTCATATCCACATCATCAACTGCAAATACTGTTATTATTTTAATTTTATCTGATATCTTTTTCCACATTTACAGAACGTACAGAAAATAATTGTGTCATATACATCACAGTGCAGTTTCAGACTAATAGATTGTTATCATATCCTGGCCTTGTGAAGCAATCATGTTTTTCTTGTTTCTCAATGTGCGCAAGAGGTAACTTTGGTATTACAATGTGATCGAATATATACAGTGTATCACACAATTTATACAATGTATCATCAGATTTATACAATGTAAAACTTGTCATTTGAACTAGATTAAAACATCCAAATGTGTGAAACATACTCATGATAAAAATCAATTTAGTTTAAATCCTTTGCAGTGGAGCAATATAACAAACTAACAGGTACTGTAGCAGTAAAATGTTCCATAGAGCAGTATGTAGTAAAAATGGCCAATATACAGTAGAGAAAACCAGAAGTAATAAGGTGCAGGATGATACAATACAATAGTTGAAAATCAAATTAAGATAAATAAAGATTAAGTGCTTTCTTGAATCTGAAAGATTGAAGCAGAAGTAAAGGTTACAATAAAAATGTTACAAAAAGACAACTGGAGGACATTAAACTTGAAATAAGTTAACCCATATTTATCAGTGCTATTATGCAAAACATAAGTATTTAAAAGAACCCATTGTTATAAAAAGTCATCATTTAGCTCAGACCTTGATAAGCTTTAATAAGACTTTTTTTTTGTATAAATCAGCAACAAGAGTCAAACATTAGACCTTAGCTGGTGTTGTACAGTAGAGAAATTGAGGGCACAGTTATTGTTCACCAGTCAATCTTCTTTCATTTTAGGGTATATTGTTGATTTTTTTTTATTATTAATACTGTCATGTTTCAAAAAAAGTTGCATTACTTTCTATAAATTAAATTCTATAAATAATGTATTTCAATCTATTAATATTGGAATATAAAATTATGACACATAACATAAAACCTGATGGAACTTTTTAAATAAGGTGTTGAATTCAAAATGTACTTCATATTGGTGAAGTCTAAACTGTGATTGGTAGTCTATACTGTATAAGATACAGTACTATGCATTATTGGAAAACTTTTCTGACATATATGTTCACAAATGTCTATATAATAAAGTTGATGGAAAAATAATTGCCTTTATTTCACAAATATCTTGAACTAGGAAAATAAACTCTAAAAATGTGAAATGGCTGAGAAACTAAGTAGACAGCTTTCAGAGTTACATCATAAATCAGTGCTGAGCACCTTTGCCAGCTGCAATCATGACATCCAACTGAATATATGTAACAATAAAATGGCAGAGGTATATTTCACAGCTTCATTAACAGCAGTAATGTGAACACAAGACACCTTATGAAATGGATTGTGATAACCATGGGACAAATCTATCACTTCATTAATCTTGTTTCTCCAGGTAATAATCGGAAGGGTAGCAAACACATGCTACAGTATTTATTCAGAAGCATATATTTAAAAGTCATGAATGTTAAAGAACAAATTTGTATGTGCATGTTGAATCTTATTTCAGATAAGATCAGTTACAGTATAGTATGTGTAGCATATCTGAAAGCACTGAGGAGTAATTTGCCTAATCTATATTCTATATAATATATAATCTACAGTATACAGTATATTATTATATTAAGGCAATACATAACAAATCAATACATCGCTGCTGTTTGTAGGTTTCAGTAATTAATTACTATAGGACGAACTGTGTAACTGGACTGAAAACATACCTACTGTGTATTGCTTTACATTTTTAAAATGTGACTGGAATAATTCATCTATGCTTTTTTGTTATGATTCTAAAAGATTCCTTCAAAATGCCCATACAACATCTGAAATATTAAGTGATAAGGCCAGTGTGAGGAAAATGGCTAAAGTTTAGATACCATACATAAGAAAAAAAGAAAAAAATATATGCAATGAAATGCAATTAAAAGACTAAAATCAATCTAGAGCAGAATTAAGTATATCAAAGATCATCTTTCAAAGAATGTGTACTCTCTTCTGTATCTGGTAATGTAATTTCTAGTTCGAGACAGATGGTATTTTGTTCTTTGCAATTTTAAGCACAACTGCCAAGTTTTAATATTGTATCACATTTAAAATACATAATTACATCAGTAAGTTTATATTTTATAAGTTTTTGATATTTGACAGGTTATAATAATGACATTTGTATTTATGTAGATGTGCTAAAAGTTAATATAGATTTACTATAAAATAAGAACATCTCCTGCCTAGTTACAAAGTAGAGTTTCCCTCCTCTATGATCTGAGCATCTTGAGGTAAACAGCAAAAACATAAAAATAAGGCTACAAGAAGTCAATTCTAAAGCAAATACTTCAAAATCTGGTTAACAAGGTTTGGGTTTAAAGCAGAGTTGTTAAGTTACCATTTTAATGCATTTTAAGGTCCTTAGCACTAAACACTCCATTACAGTATGTACCTTTTATGATTCCTTTCAAGAAAGGTAGTCTTTTGCTTTTGAAGTGCATAGAGAAAGTGTCAAGCTGTAAATTGTCATTACAAATATATTCCATTTCATGGGGCAGTCGACCAGTTTTTTTAAAGCCCAAAGGAGATCTAAGAAAGCAATGGAACATAGAGAAAACCCTTTGGATTGAAGTTATGACAGAAAGGAAATTTATTCTGTGCAATGATATACTCTTCAATGCACAGCAACCATTTCAAAATATTTCCCAATTGCCAAAAATGTGTCTTCAATTTAAGATCTCTTTTTCTGTGTCCATTTTTGTTTTAAAAAACTTTAGCTTTAAAATAAAGGTTAAATGAATCTCCCTAAAAATTAAGAGGTGGATCAAGCGAACGAAGACTGCTTAATTAGCAATAGTGCTTAGTTGGTATAACCAGGTTCAAGGCAAAAAGGTAAATAAAAAAAAATTACTAAAATACCATTCTCTTAATTTGGCGATGTAGAAAAGTAAGTACAAGGATATTTTTAAATCAGGATTGGTTACACTTTAAAACTATGAAAATTTACTTTTATATGATTAAAATTTCTAAAACAATAACTCTATAAAGTGTATTTACAGAAGCTTATTATCACAACAGAGAAAAAAATGTGTTTAAAGTTTAAACAAGATCACAGTGCGTTAAAACAAGATAATTAATTGGTAACAAGATATCCTAATATATATATATATATTGCAATATGTATACAATTATATTGTCCCATGCAAAGAAGACTCCTTCAAGACTACTTTGTCATGTTTTGCATCTTCACTCTTCCCATCTGAATTATAAACCTTCTTCTGTAATCCTGGATTTAAATTTTGCTCAGCCTACCACAGAATATCTCACTGAGTATTGGAATGTTTCCCCTTTCACTGGTTGTGGGCTTCCCTTTTTGCTATGCTGCCACTCCATGTTTCTTTGTCCGTCTTTGCAGTACAACCCCGCCTCTATTAATGCTTTCAGCTTCCTTACCTTTTCAGACTGCAGACTACTTCCGGTGGGGTTACAAGTTGTGATGAACTGTAAAGTGTCTCTTTATATTACATCTTTTCCTGATGAAAACATTCACTCTGCAGATTAAATACGCATTTGTTTTTTATGCTTGTCAACAAAAACCCTATTATCCCAGCCCCTTATGGAAACAGAAGCTCTTTTGCTTTTTCATTGTTGGACCCGTTTGTGCCAATTCAAGTGGGTAAAAAAATACAACTTTGGAATGTTACCTATTTCTAACCAACCATCTATCAGACAGCGTTTAGAATTTTGAAATCCTCTCAATATAGCTAAATGTTGATCTTATTTAATATTTGCTGAAATGTAATTGGCAGATGCTGTACCTACTTCTGTTATTTATCATTCAATTACAGACAACGAGGAATGGAATAATGTTAAATTTAGGCAATTTGATTGGACAGTGTCCGGAAGCTGGCAGTGCTGCACTTAATGTGATTGAAATAAGTTTATGACAGCTTGCAGCTGAAAATAATTACACAACTTGGATAATGTAATAATGAAGGCATTTTCTGAAATGTTTTGTGAGCTGTTCATTGACAGGTGGCAGCAATGTGTTGGCGCCTCCTGGTCTAGGAGATGTAAATGATGTGTTGACATCAAGTTCAGTGTTTCTCATTTTCTATCTATAGTTTTTTGCTACTGACATGTACAACTCTGCACTTTACTGTAGACATTAAACATCTTCTGCCAGAGAACTGCCCAGGCTTGAATTTCCAATCTTTTCAAATTTCACTGGAGGTACTGTACTCACATTGTTTACTAATGCTAAATGTGACTCCTTTGTTAAATATACCGGAATCTAGAATATAAATTAGGAACAATAGTTGTCCTGGTACAGATCCTTGTGGACTCCACTAATTTCATGACTCCAAAATTAGCGTTCAGACCTTATCTGCACTCTACATTTTCTATCCATTAACCAGTTCTGAATCCAAACACATGCATTTCCTGAAATGCTTGTTGCCTGTAATTTTAAATCAGAATCATACTAAATGAAATCATAAAAAGAAGGTGGAATACATTTTAACTAGATACAGATAATGGTGGCACTTCAAAAGTATACTTTAAAAGCCCTTGGAAAACAACATTCAAGCAGTAGCATTTTTGATAGTCAATAGCTGTTTACACATGCCCCAAGCTTTCCAAACACACTGAAATCCATATCATATAATAAACATGCTTTGCACTTCATACTTCTTCTTACATGGCCTCCAGACAACCAATGGCATTACAATAAGCAATTTAGCATTTCCAGTAAAATGATGAGTAAAATGATGAAGACCATCCTATTTACTTTATCAATATTTATGACTTACCTTGGTATGCCTAAGCCTAAGGCTATATACCTAAAACAGGGCCTGCGTTATAATCAACTTCATATGAGCACATGCTACATTACAATTCTCTCAACAAAGCCTAGAAAGTATTTTGTTTGTTTTAGTGGATCCAAAAATCCACTAAAGTGGATCAAAAAACTGTAAGATCCTACGTTCTTTAAAGATCCTCAAAAAGTTATTGAGGTAAAATATAGCTACAAGCAGCAATCACCCGAGGACACACCAACATATCCATTTTTCTTATAACACAGTTTTGCATTTGACCTCTAAGAGAGGCCCAATATCGTGGCCAAAGTCATTTTGTTATACAGGTTCTATTTGTGATCCAATTAACCATGTCCTTATATACAGTACACTCATTATGGAGTTAAGAACACTTGAAACTTCATTTGCTCGTGATAGCTATGTTTTAAATAGTAACTTCTTTGGAACAATATTGAGATTAATCCTGTTGTAGTCTACATATACCAAATGTTATCCTAAATGGCCAAGCACATTCTGACAATATTTTCATCAATTTATTTAGGTAAATCCAATATACAGTTGCTGGTAAATGCCACTATTCCATGTGTCCAGAACAAATCTAAATATTAGACATGACTTAACATTGTGCACCAAGTTTCATATACTGAATGTAATTTTATTGTTTTCAAATAAGATGATATTTTTCAGAAAGATTTTTCCTGAAAATTCTATTAGGAGGACAATACCCTGTAACCAAACTACACTATGTGACCAATCAGCTTCATTTTCACATTTATAGTACTGTTTATCCATGAGAGGTATGGGACTACATGACGTTTTATGAGTCACAAAACACAACATTCCACTGAAATATAATGCTATATATATAAATTACCCACACGTTATTAAAATATTTAAGATTGTTTACACAAGAATTGTAGGAATATGGAACAAACTACGCGGCCCTGTTGTTGAAGCTGATGCCCTAGCTTCTTCAAGAAATGAATGCATGAGATTCTTCAGTTAACTACTATACGTAATAAGTACACTATACATAGGCTGGATGGGAAGAATGGCCCCGTCTACTGTTTTTATGTTCCTAACTGTTTTTGTGTTCTTTTCATGGCCTGTTTTTATATATATATATATTTTACTCTGCTCAGATTCACGGGTTCCTCTGGAGAAGCTGTAAGGTGTTTTTGTATCATGTGAGCAATTGTTTTGTCAAAAACACAATTGTATGATAGACATGACATAGCATGGCTACCAAGTTTTAAACCTATTTTAAGCAGAAAAACAAAATCCAGAAACCTTGTCATTTTTCCCACCTGATGACAGTTATTATATTGAATATCAATTGCTTTTACTTTCTACTTCAATGTTAAACAGTTAAACCTTTCTCTATGCATAAGAATTAATTTATTGAATTTGAAATGACCTAATATTTTAAAATATATACAGAATCGCTCTGGAAACTCTGGACGTTTCTGCACTCAGCATTCTGGGAATAAGTCCTGTATTGGCTGGGAAAGGATGAATGCACATCAGTATGGTTTTCCAAGACACCCACCTGGAGAGCCACTCATCATTTGACAAGTTGAAGCTTCACAATGCCTGATTGGAGGACCTGCATCTCTCACAGATGTGGCTGCAAGCCCTCAGGTGCCCAGCAAGCCACAAAATTTACTGTTTGTCAAAAAATTGAGAGAGCCCTGGATGACTCACCCCAAACCTACTGTATCATGGAGGTATAGGAGAAAGCTGTCACTTGAGTATGTGAATGACCAAGGCCCTGACTATTGTGCTGGTAAATGAACATGTCATAATGAATAATGAAAGAGGATGCTTAAACCTCAATCCTCAATAGCATTTCATGTGCTCTTGTTTTATCTGGAAAAAAAAAACTAAAAGAAAATCAAATGTATCCACTTCCTGACATCAGTTTGGCTTGATCAAGCTATATGAAAATGAAAATTCAAACAAAAAACAATGTTTTGGCAACATCATAAAAGGGACTAATCCCTTTATAATAGATGGAGGGTGACTATATTTTTTTGCTCCATACACACTGATGAGTCCTTGAAACTCTCAACACAGATAATATAGAGGAATGGCGCGTAATCAATCTTAAAAGGAATGCTCTATTATATGAAGAAATCTAAGCCAAGATTAAAATTAAAACCAGAATTTTCACTGTCAGGAAGTGATAATCCTTGACAAAATTGAAACAGAATGGGAAACTGGGAAAAAAATATAAATGCTCAAGGAGATTTTGCAAGTTTCCAACCAAGGTAATTAAACTGACTGGATATAGCAGCCATTAAAACACTGAAAAGGAATATGAATGCCAAGTTTAGTCAGTGACTACAAAGGCTTTTCAAAAACTGCTGTGAATATTTATAAGCACTTATTGTTCACCAAATCCATACCAGGCTATCTTGGGCCAAATGTAAATCAGCAGAGA
The DNA here is from genome assembly GCF_059453375.1 of Lepisosteus platostomus. Taxonomy (NCBI): domain Eukaryota; kingdom Metazoa; phylum Chordata; class Actinopteri; order Semionotiformes; family Lepisosteidae; genus Lepisosteus; species Lepisosteus platostomus. The sequence goes on from NC_142613.1 coordinate 11,284,754, forward strand.
GAAGCATGGTGTTTGACGATCAAAGCAGTTTCTTTATTCCTCAGCTACAACACACTTTCTGTTTCCTTTTACTTTTATAAAACAGCAAGATTAATTTTTTTCTCTGTGAGATTGACCACAGATAGAAGATAAGCCTTGAAGTTTTGTCAAACTGGAGGTTGAAGAGAGTACACTGGAGCCATTGATTTCACAGCAGAGTTAGCAATGCTCTTCAAAGTGAACGTGACTTATCTTGAAGGTTCACACTACTTCCTTTTAAGATCTTTTTACCCCACCCTTTGATGTGAACTCTGACCTTGGCAATACTGTGAAAGCTGACCTCCTTAATTCCCTTTGGACATCCAACATCTGCAAACAGAGAATGGAATGATGTCATTTCTGCAATGGTCAGTACTGCCAGTTCCTGATCCTTTCATGAGCTTGTGTTTTTAATGAGTGATTCACACAAGGTCACGGTAATCAAACTGTGATTTGTGTATGCCTGTTTCTACTGAAATTTGTCAAAGTATCTTTTTTCAAATCTAGTTTCCCCTGTCTTGTATTTTATATTGTAAAATTCGTAAGCAAAAATTGTAGAAACTTATATGTGATCCATAAATTAGAATTTCTGTGAAAACTCATGTTATCATATAAATAACTAGAATGTTCTTTTGCCATTCTCTGTGACATAATTAATATATAAAAATAACATTTTATTGCATTGGATTGTTGCTAGCAAGGATCCACCTTGCCATTTGTAATGTATCCTACTGCCACGTCTTTTCAAGAGCACGTCAAATCTTCTACTCTTGTTATGTCAAACAAATATTGTCTATCAAGCTTTGTATGTGAGACTCAAAGGGAACCCTTCACCCTTGATTCACTAGAGTACCTCTAAGCTCTTTGTGTTTTATATTAGATTTGAATCTATAGTCCCTCTAGTCAAAGTTCACAGTGTGGTTGCATTAATACAAGCAAAAAAATTTCCACAAGAATAGAACATGTCAGAAGAGAAAAAGATGCAACCAACTAACCATGAGAGTATAGAACCAATACATTTGGGGGAATATTTTCATTTTGAGTGAGTCTTGGAGAGAGAGACTAAAACTTCAGAAATATGTGGCTGAAAGGGGCTCAAAGAGAGACCTTATTGTGAAATATGGTAATTGTATAGAGAGTGACGTGTTGTTTAGTTAGGAGTTCAGATAATAACTTTGGCTTTCTTTTTGTGGCTGTTTTGTTTTTTCCTGAAGAATCATTTATTATGTTCATTGAGAGCCCCTAAACCAATAAGCTGCAAAATTAGGCAAGCAATGTTTTCAATTCACATGCAAAGGATCACAAATGCTTTTTCAGGACTTTAGAAGTTAGTGATTCCCTATAAATGTGGTGGGCTGTGGCTCTCCAGGAACAGGGCTAACATCCCTAATGATAACATGACAGCATGGGATTGAAAAAAAAACATTATTTTGTTGGGGTGGGGTGGTTAATTCTTCCTTTTCCACTGTAGGCTTAAGGGCATACACCAATCAGGGCCAGTAACTGCTACTTCATACTACTAATCCGTTAATTACAAAATTAATTGCTAGGGTCTGTTCTACATTTTACTGTACAGTACAACAGAGGAGACTACAACTGTATTTCTATCTCTTCTTCAGATGCCAAAAGATATACAGACCAATTCCTTTGAAGTAAGCTGGAGATTTATCAAATACCAGCAGGATACAGAGAAGTGGCCATGCATTTCTTCCAAAACTATTTGTCTCAGACCAAACCATAATGATGAATGATTATTCATTTACTAGTCACACACATGCTGAACATTGAAGAAATGTTGAAGCCAAACTCATAACATTCTGCAAACAGGGATTTGCAAGTGTTGCGTTGGAGTCAAAACCAACATACCAAGCTGTTATTTCTTTCTTGATTCATGCCTTCAAAGACAACACCATAAAACTCCAGAAGATACAAACAGGTAAGTTCTGTTTTAAGTTTACTTCACTTTCTTTTAGGTTGCATTAGTTTTACTTTGGCTCTATCCAGACAGTCATTTCACATTATAAGTAAATACTCAAAGGCCCTTCTAGAAATATGACTACAAGTTATAGGAACAGATAAAAGCCAATGGAAGCTTTTTACCTGCAAACTGTGGGACACAAGCAGGTTCACAAGAATTAATGGACGTTAAAATACAATGATAGCTAACCAAAATCCTAAATATCCCAAAGTAAAATAATTTGTGATGTGAAAAGCAGCTGACCATAATGGACAGCACATTACCACAATCTGTTAATCGTTTGGAAAATTTGTCTTTTTTTTCTCTCCAGTTTACCCAAGTTTTCCCAGCTCCCAGAAAAATATATTTACTGTACATGTAATTCCAGAAAAAAAACACTCCCACTAGTCCATGAGAGGGTTTACAAAGGTGAGAAATCTCCTATTGTATAAAGTGCATCTAGCATCTAGCCAAATATATAAGCCACAACACAATATGACAGACTGTCTGTCATTGAAGGGGAATGGCATGGACCAAGGAGTCCGATGTGTGCATGAGCTGGACAGTAATCATATCCCAGATTCACAATGAAAGACCAGCACTCAGCAGTAGAAGTGGGATTCTACTACCTGTGCACAGAGGGCACATCACCCTAAGATGTGTGTGCAATATGACTCTAAAGAGCTATTCCTAAGCAGGGCAAAGACAAAGGAAATGCTGATGGGATACATAGTAGTCCGGATGCTAAAAACTGAAACCACTGGAATATCACAACTAGATGTCTTGAAACAAATTAACCCCTCTGGCTAGCTCACCAATATGGACCTCTCACAGGAGAAAACATGACCAAAACACACATTACTTTTGCTCCACATGTAACAGTAGAAGACTGTGTTGGATTTAGTGACCTGCACTGATAGGTTCCAAAAAGATAGGTTTTCTAAGGTTGTCTTTATACAAGTGTCCAAAATCTGTCACAAATAAGAAACAGGTTTTTATAATAAAATATATAAAACAAATAAAAATAATGTTTTAAATGTGTCGGAGAACTTTTTGTGAAGACTGCGTATTATTCTTTTTACACAGGCATGATATTATACCATTTTTGGGAGCATTGTTAGTGCCTGTGAAATGTGCTGTACAAACTGTACTGAAAAATGAGCTCCTCAACACGCAGATAAAACAAAAAAACATCACAAGAGCAATGTTCATACCATAAACTCACTCCAAAGAATTGCAAAGTCTAAGAGTCCAAAAGCTGAACTATTCCTCAGTGGGAAAAAAGAAATAAAAAATAATGATGCCCATTAAAGTTAAGCAAATCACACACCTGGGACTTAACAAAGACTTAAGCTATAAAAAATCAAATGAAGGACCTAGAGGGATGACATTTCCATGAAACCAGCACATCTATCTCAACTGCCTTAACTACATAAAAGGATTTTTGGAGGTAGATAGTTATTAAAGATGGTTAAAATACAATTCTCAGTTTTCATTTTTAGCAATTCATATTATTTAGTGCTTTTGTATTCTTCACCCCTCATGAATGTACAGTAGATGGTCAGACATACTGTACAGTACTTGATGAGTACAAAATAATGTTCCCATGAATTAACTTCTAATTACATGAGTTACCATAAGAGTGATGATGTATTTCTTAATGTAGTGATTAAGCGATACAGCATTTTGAAATTCCACTCACAATTACTCCGAATTCAATGTACATTAGTGAATGTGCTGTAATAAAATAAGTGAAAATCATTTCTAAACAACAATTCTGCACTTTTTAATTACTACTTACTCTGTACTCTGTACATTTTAAATGCATTTTATATTCTGTATTTTGTATACGTATAGTGCTCTACACCACTACATTGATTCCTGCACAAACACGTGTACAGAGGTGAAAAAGTATGTTTACATTAAATGTAAAAAACACACTGTGGTTTAAACACATCTCTCTACACATCACTTACGTTCCTGCACTTATAGAAGCACAATGCCAATATTTATTATTCTTTTATATGTCACATTCTGCCAAATTTTTACAGTTTTCACTTTTAAATCCTGTACTTAATTAATACATTGTGCTAACTTAATATAATAATATGCAGCAAGTCATATTATTTGGAGCCATGACCATTCTCAACAGGAAATTAAATCCTCAGTAGTGAAAATACTGCACTGCACCTTGAATTTAAAACCCTTTTTGACTACACCATATACTGTACAAAATGCCTTTGCTTTACATCCAGGATTGATACAGGAGACCAGAATAAAGGAAAGCAAAGCCAGAATAAAAACTTTTTTTTCTCTTATGAAAGGCGTTTAGCACAGAAACCACAGTGAAATTGTATTTTGACCTGTTTTTAATGATGCTATGATGCATTCTGTGATGTAGAGAAAAAAAATATATAAATCTAAAATACAGATGGCAAACAGTAAATTATGTACTACCTTCATGTATAAATTAAATTAATACAGCAGCATGGGACCCTAAGGAAAATACTATGAAAGCAAAGATGAAAGAAATCATCTAAATTTGCAAGACTACAGAAGCTTATAACCTTCCATACAAGACTCTCCTATTGTCCTCTGACACTTATACAATCATCAATGCCTTAAGTGTCTCATCTTATCCACACATGTAAAGTTTCATATCACTTTAAATTCAGAGCTTATTTACAAATCTAAAGGTTACTAGATCGTGCAACAAATCTCTGGTTTATATAGTACCTTTTGCATAGGAGACTTCTTGACTAAACTCTAAGATGTCTTAAAACCCTTGAATTAAAAGCCTCCCCTTACTAAATTAGAGCTTGCACGAATCTTCCAATTATTTAAGCTACTTGATTAAGTATGACTATGAAATTATTTCAGGTGAATGGACTTAAATACAGCATAAATTCAGTAACAAAATAGAATAGTATTAACGAAGCATAAACGTTTAAGCTTGCAACATGTTACCTTCCTAAAATGCCCAGTTATATCTATGATTGGCACAAATCACTATCATCACATTCATCTTAGATAAATGCAAAATGTTTTATCATGCCAAAACAGGTCCCTTCCTTTTTAAATGATAACTGTTGGGAGAAACATCAAATGGAATTCCTGGAAACAAAAACTGTTCTGGGAAACTTTAAAGGTTTTAACCTTTCAAATGTGAACTTAAGTATTTGGCAAGATTAGCCTTAAATACTTTTTTATTTTTATTAATTTTAAGCTTGAATATGTTATTAATAATATTGTACATGCAATACAGTACTTTATTGTTATAAAGAATGATTATTAATAAGCTTCCACAAGTAAATATAGTTTCTGAACTTTATACATCCAGTATGAAAATGATTAAAGCCCCAAAAAAGGGATAAAAAGTATCCAGTATGGTATGAATATTTCATGTAGAATGTGTCTCTAAACATCAACAGCAGTCAATTCATCTTATAAGATATCTGAAAAGTCAAGGCAAAATGTTGTCCCCCTGACTCCACTGAAACAACATTCTAATAGTAACCATCTGGAAACTGAAGTCTTTGATAGAGGAACATCTTCAGTTTTTTTCATTATTTCTATTTGGTTAGAGTTGAGCATTGTACCCAGTACATTGCATCAGGCCCCAAGTGAAAATAGATGTTAAAAGTATTTTACAAAAATATTTAAAAAATAAATGTTTCAAATGAAAAAGTAATAGGTTTATTCCATGCTGAAACGAGAAGAAATAAAACACAACGTTTTGGTTGTGGAGCCTTCTTCTCTTTTCAGCATGGAATAAACTTATTACAGTATTTGTTCTTTTGCAGTCCTCGCATGCTGACGCAGCTACCCACCTAAAATGTTTCAAATGGTTCCATTTATGTAATTTCTGGGACTTACAGTGTTGCTAAATTGTATGATACAAGTGCTCATACTAACATGCACTGCTAGGAACAGTCACTCCTACAAGTCACTTACAGTATGTATTTTTTTAATAACAAATTGGGGATAATGCCTATAGAGAAGTAATGTGTTACTTTCTATAATTACTATATAGATCACTGTATTTGATTAATTACTGTATTTCACATAATTGTGTTATTATTTACTAGTAACTCTTTTGTAATTTGTAGCTTTAATGGTTTATTGCTTCTTGGTTGATTAATGGTTGATTCTTCTGACTTCTATAATGATTGACCTCTAATGGTTGATTACTTCTTAAACGTGGTTTCCAACACCACATAGTGGTGCATATACAGCAGTTTTTAACAAGAAAAAAACAAAAAACAAACATTCCTCAGTCACCACAGTTTTCTACATATGCTTTTTGCTCATGCAGGCAGTTGTCTTGAAGTGCAGTTTTGAATTATTTAAGAATATGCAAATAAGCCTTTCTCTGAATACTCATTTCTTGATGCATGCTGTATGAAGAGGATCTGGGTTATATTATGTCGCTTCCATCAACCGACAGCACAAGAAGTGGGGGCACAAATGGCACATAAAAACACAAGGCACCCTTCTGGTTTCTCACACTGTCGACATCAGCTTGACAGAGGACATTATCAGAGCCAACACTTACCAGGGCTTAGGAGACATGTTCACCAGGAGTGATTTCAAACATGGGAACTGAAAAGGAGCAGCTGGCTGCCTATAGCACTTTCTCATGTCAGACAGCAGAGTGAGGATGCGTGTTAGTTCAAAAGAAAACTTTTTTTTTTCAGTGTAATTATCTGTGCATTTCAAAATCTCATAGGCTTAGACAAAACATATTTGTCAGGCATGCAATTTAGTATTTGAATTATCTGTAGGCTTATACCATTATACCACTATCATTATACCATATCACATTGTACATATACTTTAACACTCTCTGTAATCATTTCAAGCACAACTGAGGGACTAAAAAAAGAAAGACGATTTTCTTAATCTAATGGAACTAGATCAGTGAATGGTCAATGCCACAAGCTCTAAGACTTCAACCATGAAAACAAATTCAAGCTATCCACTAGGACTACAAGGCCTGATAATATTTGACAAATGTACAGTATATGTCTCAGCTTTATCCACATTTCTACTTTTTAGTCTTCTAAATGTATTTCTGTATATTCAAAGAGACTAAATGAGAATTTATTATTCTTGTTGATAGAGTCAAAGCATAAGGCTACTGTACTTGTAAATCTAAAAGTGAACATAGATCGCTTTTCATGGAAGCTGAATTTGTCTTATTTGATATGGAAACATTAACTGGATCAAACGTACCCCCAACTCATCAGGTTATTGCCTGCTTGTTTTGTTGTGGGTACAATACATTTAGATGCCATTCTTCTTGAACGCTAATGCTTTTTGGAGTAAATAACAGACATCATACAAAGTTTGTTCAGTCCAAAATCAAAAGCACTTGCATTCATAGTCTGTTACCTCATCTCTGTGTTTACCAGAGGGCAGAAGAAAGCAGGCTAGATGGTTCTGTCCAGTTTGACTAATATTCAATAGAGTTAACAGGTGACTCACCAGCGGTATCTTGAAGTCCAGTGAATCATGTCAGCCTGTAATGTCCCTCTCAGGTTATATTTCATTTACTAAAGATATGGATGTGGTCTGTATTTTAGCACAGTCAATTTATAAGCCCATGTGTGGTCACTCAAAACATTACATAAACAGCTGATTCAGTATTTCCCCCTGTATCGATAAATACTGTTGAAGATCAATTGTCTTCAATAATAAAGCATTAATCTGCTTCTGTTGAGAATAATGTTTTTCCCTCTCCAACATGCACTGACTTCAGTACACCTAACATTTAATGGTTATACGGTTCTATCAATTTATTTGAAATGGAAAAATAAAACCATAAAACTTAAAATAACCAATAAATTCTTAATTATAATGCTATTAGGCTCTTCCATTGTTGTTTTTTTCTTTTCAAATGGAAATTAAATAAGTCATTGATGATGGTTATTTTCTTCTCATTGAACCATTGAACCAGTAATATCTTTAGGTTGTCTCATAATTTTGACCTGCAACATATTTATGCTATTATTATTTTTGTTATCAATTTAACAGACAGTAATGAAGGGTGACTTACAGTTGCAAGAGATCAATTACTGGATAAACAAGATAAATAACTAAACAAGCAAAAAATGAAAAATATCAATTAATGGTGTATGGCTAAACTGGCCAGCGTAACAAATGATCAAGTATCAGAGGAAAAAAAACATTAAAAAGATCACAGTTTATCCATTTCTTTTGTAAGACGTAATACTACATGAACCAATTCCTGTGTGTTCCAAGAAACCCAGAAAGAATGGAGCAAGAATGTAAATATCTGACTGCAGATTGGGAAGTATGTCACAGACACACTAGGAATGCATCAAATTGACAGCGCTATGTACACAAGGTTGATGGCCATAATGCATTCTCTTGACAAATAAACCAGTTACATATTACTAAAATATTTACATAGACCTATATTCTTGGCTTCCAGTTAGTGGTAGGTGACTGACATGAAATCCTATCCAAAAATGACAGTTCTGCATTGACCTTGGCTATGCATAGCTTTACTTAGAACTCAAAGAATTAGTTATTTATTTTTTCTGTGTGCAGCTTCAGGAATGGAAAAGGAGGAGAATACTTTACTGAGTGATTATTTTAGCAACATGTTCAGACTTTGCAAGTGTTTCTGTACCACTTAACCAGCCACAATTTAATGCACTTTAATGTGCAAAGCTAGGAAGTATCAGACTGAGAGGTTTGGGAAGGGTTTGGGAAATTAGAGTGTCCAGATAAGCTGGAAAACTACCACACTACTCCACTGTAATTTAGCCAAAAAGTTTACCAAAAATCACTATTAAATCTAACCATTCAATCTTTTTGCCATTTTTTAAACCTTTTTTGGCTGTAACTCAAATAACTTTTCATGGTCCTGCCGACATAAGTGTATGAAAGTTGGAGCTGACTTAAAAACTAAAAATAAGATCTGATTTGATTTTCAGGCTGCCTTTTGACCTTGAATGAGGAGTCAGTGGAACATATGATAAATATTCAGGTTACAAGAAAGCACCTGTATCTCAGCCCTGCCAAATCGAGACATGTTTCTAAGCTTCATTGAATGATTTAACAAATTAGATTACTGAAAGCTTTATTTATTCAATAGAAAACAGTAAGGAAGAGAAAAAATAAATCATACAAATGCTGTTATATCTAAAATGTGTGTAGAATAACTATAATATATATAAAAGAGTGTATATTGTATATACACTATTTTGTGACCTTTTGTGATGCAGATACAAAAGATCAGGAGACTTAGGGTTTAAGGGTCAGAATGAAGATTAGTTGCAAATACCGATCCTTTGTAATTACTGGCATAGGTGAAAGTACTCAAAAAAGATCATTATAAGTACAATTTTTTATTTCCATTGTTCCCTTTTACAGCCTTCTAAAGCCTGCTCTGACTTCAGAGCCTCAGTTCCACATTAAAGATCTCTGCCAAGGGTAACATTCAATTGAAGTGCCCCTAACCCACCATCCAGGAGTCAACCTGCTACTACAGTACACTATCACTACACCCAAAATGTTCTACATAACCGCCTCATGGTTGCTATAGAAAACCACAATGTGATTCTCTCTAACCAATGCCAGTGTCAGGTGGCAAAAAATTATTGCTTTTTACCATGTTTTTATACAATGGAACAGAGAGATTTGGAGTTGAACTACTTTTTTAAATTGCATAATTAAAATGTTGTGTGCTGGAAGTCTTATTTCACTAGTGGAATGGACTGGATGGACTTATTTCACTAATAGAATGGACTATTTCCCTATCTGATAAATTCACAGTTTTAGCACCAGCTGAGTTGCTTGATGATCTCCAGGCATGAAGCTCTGTCCTAAATCACAGTGTTGAGACTGGAACACAGTTTGCTAGGTCTTTGCCTGTAGTTTACTGTGCTATTAACTTGATGCTCTGACTGTGCCTTCTCGAACCTCACCGGACTGTAGCCAGAACTATAATGTCCCTTAACGTCCAAGGACACAGAGTTCACAAACCCAGGAGAAAAATTAAAGTAAAAAAAAAGAATGTTTTGGATGACTCTGCACTGGCCAAAAACATTGTTTAAAATTTATATCAAACAAGTTGCCAAATTGTCTACACTCCTGGAATGTTGAGCTGAGCCCACTGTTCAGCTTACATTACATTGTCCCTGCCAGTTATCTTTAATCTGGAAAAAAAACACTGTAGATCTCTGCATGGGTCCAGAAATATATTAACTGCTCTACTGCGTTGAAAGTGCTGCCTTTTGCGGATACTACAATGACAGTTCAATGGAAGGACTGCTGAAAGATTCTCTCTGTAATGGAAAGGAAGTGGTCACAAGCAATGATGAAAAGGCAGTAACATTACCACACTGTATAGTTATCAAAGAATCAAATACAAAACCAGTCAGAAATTTGTCAGACAGCTGAATGTAACTTCAAACCAAATCTTCAGTCTTAAGCAATGAGAGATAACACGTACTGTAACTGTTATTTTATTGCTGTATTATCAGCATTTTAAGCTTAAGAGCATAAAATCAAGAGTTGCAGTCCATCAGAATTTAGAGACAATTTAGAATAGCAAATCAAATCTAGGCAGAATTTCTCTGCCAATAGGGGGAAACATATTGGAGTACCCAGAAAACAAAACACAGACATGGGAAGAGCGTGAAATTTTCACAAAGAAAATGTTACAGCCTCCAGGATCCATGAGCTATGAAACAGCAGTGCCAGCAAAAAGTCTCCATGGTGCCCACCTTCACTTCACTTCACTTATAAAAATACAAGAGAGCACCAACTGCACACAGACTTTTTCCGTTTATAAAGATGTCTCTTTTTTTAAAAGGAAATACTTATCTTTTTAAAATACATGTAAAACTAGAGACAGGAAAAGCTCCTCTTTTGTAAATAAAAGTAAACACCTATAATCCCTAACAGTTTATTTTTAACTTTACTGGACGTTTACCAGTAGTAAATATTTGTCCAGTAATGAGGTAAATTTTAGTTTTAACAACAAATGGTTGTCCACCCATAAAATATTTTGAGTGAAAGAATTGTCAAGACATGAAAGTTTTCCACAGACTGATCAAGCTTAAAAGACCTTTTTAAGGTACATTACAATTAGTAACACTGAAAACTGAAGTCTGCATCTTATATTCTTTTTTGTGTAGATTAACATTTAAACCTGACAACTTTAAGGACACTGCTTCCTCAAATGTACCTGATGGCCAATTTATTTTGGAATTCATTTATGTTTGTGGTGTTTAATATTATATTATTAATCTAGCTCTAAAATCACTTCACCTTCATCCTAGTTAATAATTACCTCTAACTTACTCTTCCTTTATTTCACATAACAATACTACATGTCTATTTTTGTATACCTACCTGTAGCTGCACTTTTTGCAAAAGTAGTGATCACAAATGTCACCACATGGATACATGCTAACAAGAACATGGAGCTGACCCCAGTCATATAGTCAGAGGCTAGTTATTATTTACGGTAATTTTGCTCTCTTAAAAAAAAGGAGGTTTAAAAAAGCAAGCCCATTCATCAGTGACAAAAAAATGTACGTAGAGAAGCCAACATATGGAATTGATCATTAAGGCTTAGTTTAGCGATCTTGCTGTCAGAGAACTTACAAGCACTTGACATGACCTCTGCATTAAACCTTTCCTTCTGTTCCACAGCAAAAACCCTTTTTGATGTTTGTAGTTTTCATTCACCAACGGTTTTTCAAAGACATATGGATACGATCAGCCAAGATTAATCCAAATCGGATTAAGTTTCATGTTGTTGGGGTGCATTGCAGTGTAAATTAGAACATCTACAATACTTCTGGTTTAATCTTACCATGTACTTGCAAAGACTAAGCTGAGGCGCTAACCATGAAATGTTGAAGAATACAAAACAACTTTCCTAGACTGTACCTTTTAATGCAGTCATGTGGTGCAAAGATTTTTACTTGAAAGTGAATGATTAAAACTTTGCTGACAAAAATGCCATCATAGCCATTTAAACTAAAAGGTATTCAAATGTTTTTATATGACCTATTATAGAATTACATTTGCTTTCGCATTCAACTTTCTTTTTCAACTTTTTTTTCCAAGCCTGTCCAATTTTCTTTCATTAGAGACATCTGATGTTTTTTTTATTAAAAAACATTCAGAAGGAAGGTATAATCTTGTATACCTCTACTTCTACCCAGGACTTTCCTTTGTGTTTTTCTCTCGCATTCTTCCTGCCACCCCATCTACACCATTGACGTAGATCAATCTCTAGCTCAATCCTCACAATTGAGTCTGTATGGGGAAGAGGGGGTGTTGGGCAACTTATCTTCTCAGACAGGCTGCCGTTACCTCAGCTAGATGAGTTATGCCAAATACTTAATACATACAGTATCTTGACTCTCTATCACATTCATTAGAACCTAACCGAACCTCCGAACTGACAATTTCCCTCCCCTAATGCCACTTAGCCACCAATCATATAAAAACCTGAATGAAGTAAAGGATCAAAGGTGTGGCCAACTCTCAGGTAAAATACCATGCTCATATGGTATGTGAAAAGCACAACTGTAATTTACAATGCAGAATCATTGATATTTTCCTTTCAGTTCCATGTTAATTGCATTTAGGAACTATGACCAGAACAGCTAACCAAGTCATTTCTAAATATATGTTTAATATAAAAATATATCTATTAAGGCAGTCCTTTTTTCTTGTGTCATCAAATTCGTATGCTAATTCTGTCAACAACTGTTATTATTATTTCAATCATATCGCTTACTAATGCTTTACCAGTATGCCAGTATGTAAACTAAACAAGAGCCAAAAATAATAAAAGGTAGAAAATGGTGAAAAAACAGCGAAAAATTCCACTGCTGATTATACAGGTTTGTTTCCAACACAAAGGGGAATTGTTTAAAACATATCCTAACAAACTACAAAACCCTGGCCCAAAGGCTATCATTTCAAACACAACTGCATTTATTTTCACTTCAGACAAGTACAAATTTGTTTGCGGTGGATGGTTTCCAAACGAAAGCAACCGTGTCGGTGGTTTTTCGGCTATGTCAGCTGGGAAACTTAGCTGACAGCCACATCACCAGAGTGTCTTTTAACAGCACAAACGTAGTCAGACGTGGAAGCAAAATATGCATGACATGAAGATAAACTATTGACCGGACTGTGCTGACAGCAACCTTAATGTAGAAGCACTCACTGCGTCAGAAGGGTAACCACAGATTTCATGCATGGGGCCATGGCTGAAATCTTTGCTTTGCCACAGCCAAATTCAGATCCCAGGGTGATCTGTTATATGGGTAAGGGCCTGTCTGTTTCTTAGGATTCTCTCAACTCCCTGCTTACAAGCTAGATAAACAACACCCCCTCCTGAGGGGGAAATTTCCCCATCAACAGGTTAGAAACCATTGCCTCCATGCATGGGCACACACACCATAAAAATAAATCTCTTCTGAGCTGCAGGAGGAATTTTACAGGAGGTAACATCAGTATTTTTCTAAGCCTGCATTAGGAAAGTGATGAAGGCTTAGCATTCCCTACTGTTTGATGTGCTTTGGTCTCAAAGCAAATTAGAAGTTTATTCATTCAATTGTACTGTACTGTGCTGTTCTTTAGTTTAGTATGGATATTCTATCCATAACTAAATGCTCCCCAGCACTTCATCTGTCATATTCTAGAAAATATGAAAAACGTGAAATTGGCAATGAATTTAATGAGTACTAATAAGACCCCAGACCATACTAGTAAAAATATTGTTTCTACATCTGTTTTCTTCTATTTGACTGTATTAAGTAGATGGCAAATGATATGATTCATATCCATCTTAATTCCCATGTGAAATTAATGTGGACTTAATGTGGGCGTACTTCATTCCAAATTACAGTAGGTTGAGAAATATTATGTAATTAAGCAAAATGTAGACCAAACCCTAATATCATAGTATGGTAAATTCACAGTAAAATAATGGTAATATATGCTAATGGTAAAAGTAACAGTAATGCATCAGCAGTTATTGTAAAAAAAACATGAGAATCTATGTCAAAGTAATAGCCTAGTATAATCATAGAAACATTATTGAAAAGCCCACATTTATTTGTCATACTGTATGTCATATGGAGTTTCTAACAGCAGTTCAGGAGGGTGGTTAGATCCTAATCTCTCATACACTGACTTATGTATAGTTTGTAAGTCTCCCAGGTTTTCCCTTCACGCATCTCTGTCGCATCACCCCCAAACCTCACACGAAATACTCTATGCATATTTCAACCCTTTGTTACATCCAGTTGGATCTAACTGAACTACTGAAATGGGTGTTGCTACTGTTGTATGGTCTCTAAGTATTTGTGGTATGGTACATTGTGTATCTCTAAAATATACCACATAAAAAAGTTTTTTACTCAGGCCATTTTCAGGCATGGTACATTATGGGACATATAGAATATCTACTGTACTCATCTAGATGTCTTAAGTCCAGCTCCATTCTCAAGGACCCCAGTCATCCCAGTCACAAACTGTTTTCAATCCTACTGTCCAGTAAACGGTATCGAAGGATTCAGTCAAAGACTAACAGATTAAGGAACAGCTTCTACCTCCAGGCAATAAGACTGCTAAACAGCCAAGCTGCAGTATTATGTATTATTATGTAACCTTATTTTGTAAGTAACTTTAATTTTTTTATCCCTCCCCCCCGTGAGCTCACAGAAAAGACATTTAATTGCCAGAAACTACTGCTGCATGCTGTATTGTTGTGCATTTGATAAATAAACTTTGATTGATTGATTGATTATTCTTATACATTCAAACTGACAAGAATGTTCTTTACATGTAAGTCCACTGCATTGACTTTCAAATTGATGACTAGTAGTTTGGTACAGGGATTTGTGTGCTACTGCTGTCTGTCTGACACCATTAATGGGTTCACTAAGACAGCTACTACACTGAATATAAATCAATATTCTGAGTGTCTGGATTTTTAACTCAACACTTCAAATTCATCAGGATGTAAAAAACATTAAGAAAATAAAATTATAGGATTGTTACAATACATGGGAACTTGTAATATTGTATTATTCAGAATCTCAGTTCTAAAAAATGTTATTCAAGAAGCCCAAAATATGTACCATTTCCCCAGAACTAAGACATATACAGTAGCATACATTTCAGTCATAATTGTGCTATTTATCTTCTTAGCACAGTCTGCATACTTTACAGTGCCGAGGTGGAGAAATAAAACAAATATATTGTTCTAGCAAGATACATGACTTGATCAAAATCAGTTTGATTTAAGAAAAAAACCCACAAGCATCTCCTTAGGTTGAAACACAAACACTGCTCCTTATCGCTTTTCAAAAAAATTATCAGGTGATACACAAATGTACCATGACATTAAGGTTCAGATATGCTTCGCAAAACACACATGTTGAAAAACTGGTATCAATGAAGCCTGTTGTTGTTTTTTCAGCTGTTTTAACCTTCTTTCTAATGACTTTCACCATCCAAGAGAGAACTGCAAAGTCAAAATGAACTATATTTCTCTCCAGCAATAAAAAAGTCACAATCCCTGTGATGGATTTAAAAAATACACCAAAAATGTAAGAGAAACCTGAAAGCCATTTGAGGTAACTCAAACACAACATCATTTAGGAGAAACTTCATACCGACACCAAGAAAACAAACACGAATCAGGAATACAGACTTAATGTCCATAATAAACAAATCATACCATATACATAAAAAAGCAAAGAAAATATTATATTTCTTGTTGTGTTCACAATGATTAAAAAGTAAATGCCTGGGACTCCAGAGAAGTTCAAAAGGTAATGGAGCTTGCTCCAAGTTTAAGGTGATCCCTATGATTCAAGCATTGTGAGTCAAAATCTTGGGATTATGACCAGGAATTTCCAAGCATGGGTGCAAAATTGACAGAACACAGCTAAAGGTAGTGTTAGAACTAGTTGATTTTTTGCAGAACAGCAATCTGTGCATGCCCAGATGCCTGCGGGCTTGCAATGACATCAGCAGATGACATGCCACTCAACCTACTCTCCTAATAGACACTATGCAGCTTGTAGCATATCATTAGATGAATGGCCTGATGGAAGAATAGGTCCGCATTTTCTCATTCTCCCTGTGCCCCTACTGTACACTGCTTTGAGCTGGTACAAAAGGAAACAATTTACCTATCACTTGCTGATGTGTTTGTAAACTGCTCAAAACAGTCAGACAACATGCAACAGAACTGTCTTTGAAACAGTACATGGCAGGCTAATTCAAAATAAATGCAATTAAAGACTGCCCTGGTGTCAAATGAATGTCAATGCCTATCAATAAATGTGTAAGCAATCACTTTAATTTGTTTTGGCCTACAAAAACATGAAGAAGGTGAACTTTATCAGCAAACATCTAAGACCAAACCAGGATGTTGGGAAGAATGATTTCCCACCAAAAGCTGTTAACAATACAGGAGACACATACACATTTCATATGCAATAGCTCAATATAAAGTAAAAAGAAAGGACCTGTCCTTTTTCTTGATTTTATCCTTTCCTAATTGTATGTTGACTTTATTTTAGGGTCTAGAGAATACTTAATTCATTAATTCCTCATTGCTACTTTAATAAGGACATTAGAACACATGTAGTGATGTACAATCACATTATAATTGTTTATTTTTTAAGTTTAAGATATAATAAATCATTTTGACTCAAACCATTTGACTCAAACCATTAATTAAATTTACTAATTTCACTTTATCTCACTGCCAATTCATCTTCCTACACTGTCACAATAAGTAATATCTATGAGTATCTAGGAGCAGAAAGGTCTGTTAAACAGCAGACTACATTTGTCTAAGTATGACCATTGTGTTACACATAATAGAAACTTAAAACTGACTGACTAAGTTAGGTTTCTCTGTGTGGTCCTCATGGTCCACTTGACAGTCAAGGTTTGTAACCAAAGTTCACTTCACAATACCTTTCATACCTTTCGCAGCTTTTTCATGCCTGTGTTTTGACATCTCTCATCATTAACGTCGGGCTTCTTTCTGAACGCAGTCCACCCTACCCACCTTGCTTTTTTGTCAAGTGCCAAAATGAAAGTTCAATCGGCCATTGCAAACTCTGTCATCTAAATCTGACATATTTAACCTGGCAAAGCACTATTAAAAGATTTGTGACGACCAAGGTAAACACATTATATCTAACCCATGACCGTTGTTGTTATTTCAAAAAGTCCCATATCATTTAACACAAAGAATAAATCAGAACCTTAATAGAGGTTAGGTTAATACAAAGAAAATGTCAGATTTATAGTTGAAAGAAGTCTGACTTTTGACTTCATAACATAAGTATGTGCTACATATGCTATAGCTGAATGGTTGACTAGACAGTTACAGTTTACCAAACAGTTACAGGTGAATCAAAGACGGTTACCCTCCTTTAGATGACTCTGTTAATTTGTCTCTTTAGCCCAGTTTTGTTACAAACATGAGCTTCTTTTTGCATTTGAAAAAAAAACAAAATACTTTACTTTTTCTCAACAGCAAGTCTATAAGAATAGACCCTATAATCTATCCTCATGTGCACAAATATGGGTGACAGAGCTTTATATTGCTGACTTGATTCAATTCCAGACCTGGGGTGCTATCTGTTTGTTTGTATCTTCTCCAGGTCCTTCAGTTTCCTCCCACATTCCCAAGAGATACTGGTAGGTTAATTTGCTTCTGGGAAAACTGGCTGCGGTGTGAAGCTTTGTGTCTGTGTGTGACCTGTGATGGATTGGTGTCCCATCCAGAGTGTACTCCACTTTGTGCACATTTCTTGCCAGATTGGATGAAGCAGTTAGAAAATGGAAGTGATGGAGTTCCATTATTGGTGGGTGCAGTAAGTGACCACTGAAGTTTCATGTTGACACAGTGATGATATTTCACACAGTCCTCTGAGGATTTCATGGTGACACAAAAAGATCTCTGAAATAGTTCCACACAGGGGAAATCATTATTTTTTAAAAAGCACCAAACAAATAATGGGACACTTTTTTACAGTGAAATATATTGTACTGTATATAGGAACAAGTAATAGGTTTATTCCATGCTGAAAAGAGAAGAAAGAAAACACAACGTTTCAGCCGTGGAGCCTTCTTTAGCCTTTCCTTTGCAGCCTACGCATGCTGACACAGCTACCCACCTGAACTACATTCATTTTTAAGAGATGACAAAACTACTGAGTTCAATGACTTTTAGTGTGGTCTTTTTTTATTCAACAGGACACTGGCTAGGTGACATTATACTTACAGATTAATTTGTTATGTCCATTATCCTATTATATTGTTTGTTGCTAGTTGTATATCCTGTTGTGTGTGTGCTCCTAGCTGATTCACTGCTGTTGGTTCTGATTACATGGCTATTTGCTCTGGTAATTGACTGTACTAAATGAGGGAATTGGGGCATGCACTTCAGTTCTGGAAGGTGACATGCTCCATTTGGGAAAAAAATGTGCAATGTACGTACAATAAAGAAAAAACAGGCAGACACACTTACTCCGAAATGTACAGAATGCTCTGGGAATTTTATAGGAATCAGAACAAAAGCTTCTGTCTTTGGAAATGCATATGGGAATTACAGAGGGGTTTTTTTCATTTGCATAACCTCCAGGCACAAGGGTGGATGCCAAATACCAAGCTTCTGAGCACATACTCAGATACTGCAGTTCTTAAATATATTGAAAAGGCATTTAATGCATTTAAAAGCTTTTAACCTTTTCCATTAAAATCCATTAAAAAAGTACATCTATTGAAGTAAGAAGGAAGTTACGTTTTACTCTATACCTAAATCTTAAATCAGCATATTAATTCTGTCTGCAATTTATTTACTGTATAACACTACAGTATACAATGAAGCAATCAAGCAGCTTTACTTCCTGACAGATTTCTAGGGAGAATAAAACCAGCAAATTTAAAAGCTATTTATTCAGTTTTGTTCATAAATATAAATAGGTTTATATGATGGTTCTATTTTAACATGCAGAATGCATTTTCCTAAATTGAGAAGTGATACAGTGCACTTTAGGAAAGATAAGCACAGTTTACAGTATACAGTATATGCACCCCCTCCCTTACAGTGGAATTAGGCTTGGAGCCAAATCTTGTTTTAAATTACTTTTTAAACCACAAGAATTCAGAGATAATCTGTTGGAGAAAGAGTTGTGTTGATGATTTGCTGAATAGGAATGCAATTGCTTTCACAGACAGACCAAATTAGGGACCTCCTGAACTTTGTTTCCTGTAATAATCCTACAATTAATATTTTATGAAGGCCTGGGGAAATATATTTTCTTTTATTAAGTGTTCTATCTAAAACAGTCCCTAAGGGAAAGATCTAAAAAAGATGTTCTGGAGCCGTGGTTAAATTTCATATTTATAAGTTTGTTCTTTTTCATTATATATATATATATTTCATTTTAAAAATAGGGCAAAAATGGTGATCCATCATATTTCAAGGACGAAGCCAGGGGAATGTTTCCCTTACTACCTTGAAAGACCTTTGTAATTAATGCATGTGGCAACATAATGCCAGTTTATGACAGCCCTCCAAAAAAATTTATTTATATGACTTTGTATTTACTTTGAACTTGTCGTATGGCTTTCAAAGTATTATATGATCATTGAAAAAAGGAGGGCTTGTAACTCCTTTTAATTGGAATGTAAGAAAACTATCCAAGACAAACAAGAACTTATCAGTGAAATCTAAGCTTCACTAATATGTGCTCCAATGAATTGCAATAAAAATATTTCAGATCTCGTGAAGGCTCTCTGAAGTGTCTGATTCCATTAAGTCTGCACCTGGAATGGAAGGTAACTATAAGTCTTAGATTCATATTCGGGCTATGTCATTAGCAGATTGTGGCCAGCACTGTACCAGTGTGAACATCATGTCAGACTGGTCAGTGAAAAACTGGTACGACAGTGACTCCTTGTGAGTGACTCAGCTGCTGCAAGACCTTGTATTACAGTACATATCTGCCTTGCTCTCCATCTGCCATTCCATGCAGAAGAAAATAATAATAAATCTAGGAGCTTTGAAAAGACACGTTTTTCATTGTCTGCACTGCCTGATTTTTGAAGATGGTTGTTTCTCAAGAGAATGGAAGATTTACCTTCAAAACACATTAAATACTGTGCATAAAGGACTGATAAAATTAATGGACTGATTTTTTCTTTCAAAACTAACTTTTAAGCAAAGCTGGAAAAGAAAATGAGGTGGAAATGTTTAGATTGGGAGGAAAACAAAACGTTAAAAGCAAAACAATAACAATAAGGTACAGCTCATTTATACACTGAATAGTTTCAAAACCTGCTTTTTGTATAAAATAAGTATGGTTAAAACACGTAGGAATTATATATATAATGAACATTCCATACTAAACTTGGCCAATTTCATTTCTTGTGTACACTTATTCATACTGTACATCAGATTTGTTATGAAAGCATTTTAAACAGGTTTTTCCACAGACCTTCAGAATTAATCACACACCTTTGTTGTTAACTGTTAAAAAACACAAAAAGCACTCAAAACAACTTCAATGGTTTGATAAATTGCATACATTCTGGTTACAAATAAAAATTTAGGCTATTGAAACTATCCAATGCTCTGATGGGATTTTGCCACGATCAATGTTTGTCTCCATAATATAAAAAGGGCACTGTATTCTGGCAGGAGTCCAGAAAAGAACAATTATACCATTTCCTCAGCTGAAGGGTATGAATTACAAGCATAGGTTAAGAGAAATGAATCCTTTTAAAGCCTGTAACAAAAAGTGTCTACAGAGATTTGGCTGTGGTTTATAAAATCCGCAACGATATTTAAAAATATCAGTATCTGCACAGCATCACACAACAACAAAGAGCAGAGCGCCAAACTCAAAATTTAGAAGTACTTGGAAGTAAATGGCTGTTGTTAGAATTTTACTACCAGTTATTAACCTGCTGCTTTTACCCATAGCAACATACTGTACAAGCACAAAGGTATGAAGCATATGAAAACAAGTGCTGCTGCAGAGTCACTTACAATAAGATCACATCTTTGCATTTTCTTTGATGGCAGAACCACAACAAAGTCGCGCAGTTAACTCAAGCCATCACACAGTGAGTCAGTGGCAGAAACATGGTTTTATCTGTAAACATCCTTTTGCTTAACCACAGGACCACCTAGCCACAGAACAATGAGTCCCTTCAATTTTCAAATACATTTTCATGACCCACCTTGCAAAACAAAATTCTTCAATGTCCTTTGAAACCCAGCTATGGTGAAGCTCTCAAGGCATGGGATCAATGTAGACTGATATTGTCCATCCCTGCAACAAGTTTGTTCAAGTT
This sequence comes from Lepisosteus platostomus, assembly GCF_059453375.1. NCBI lineage: Eukaryota > Metazoa > Chordata > Actinopteri > Semionotiformes > Lepisosteidae > Lepisosteus > Lepisosteus platostomus. Next base: position 11,306,130 of record NC_142613.1, read on the forward strand.
AAAATGAAACCAGTTCCTGTTAAATCAGAGTGCAACAGCACCCATGTTGTGAATACAGATCCTTATGACAACCTGCTTCATTTTGCTTCTGTATTACAAAAATGAAAATCAGGAAGATAATGAATAGCTAGATGACCTTTTTTAATGAATGGAGGCACTGATTTGCAGTAATAAAGTGGGATATCAGATTTATGAATACTAACTACAAGAATTCAACTACAAGATACGGATGAATTCTCTGCACTCTAAATTCACCAAGTCTCTTCTTCTACATGGCAGCCTGCTAATCCCACTTCACTTGTATCAAGTTAAAGTATATCTTTCAACCTTTTAAACAACTGTGATATTTTCAACAGAAAATACAATAGGATTTCTAATTGTGTCATTCTGCCCTGAAATATTGCATTTTCAAAAGAATAAAAGGGACCACTTGCACATCCTTCCTTATGAGAATGGTTTTAAAAAAGTCATCATACTTTTATAAAAAACTCTCAAACAGCTGAAGCTCATATGGTTTTACTCACAAGTCTAGGAGGGATTCTGCACGCTTAATGCTTTAGTATGTGTTATGATAAGCAAGTACTGGCATTTAAAAAAATGCAAAATAAAATTTAAAACACGAAAAAAGTAAAATAAAGCAAAAATAAAAAAAATATGATGTGCATACTGGCATTTGTCAACCTAAATTTATTTGTACTTTTCTGGATTATTAACACATACATATATACGGTATCTTGTATTGTATCCAAACCTGCATATTAAATCACAGCTAACTTTATTTTTTATTTTATTATCTTTTGTAGTTTCTGTTTATTTCAGTAATGGACTGTCCATGAGTTTAAACATAAAACAACATAGTAATTAATGGAGACTTAATTTCTCCTTGTAATGAAGATGGGAGATTGAATCAAAAAAGAGGACGATGTGACTCTCAACATGGTTTAAATAGTCATTTGAAGGTAATTCAGAAAGTTCTGATATAGGACGGAACACCATAGATAACTGTTGTTGCAACATACAGTCCATGTTGACTATGTTCAGTCAATAGTCACAGTTCCTGTGTTCTTTAATTATATTTCACTGGTTGCACAAAAGCTATGATGGAACATCAAATAATCATTAGATAGCAATATAAACTATAATAAGTTGACTTTGTCCCAGAGTGCACATCTTCCACAATCTGATATGGTTTCTATGAAATGTAGTTTTAGTAGTAGATTCACATTCAAAAGCTAAAACAACAAACTGAGTATTCTGGCACTCTGGTTTATATTTCAGACAGTACCAGCCTTGTATTTGGGCACAAATTAATAGTGTTGCATGCCAGAGTGCTCCCCAAAGTGAGCCTTGTGAATTCAACACCAGGAAAAAAGTACAGTCTGTTTTGATAAATTATTATAATATGTGAAAGCTGCAACTAGTTTAATAAAGTTGAATGTGAACTCGTGTTCCTTAGATGTACACAACACTATAATAATTGATAGTGCTTTTGTGTTGGCAAAAGATTCTATTCAGCAAGCAGCTTGCTTCCTGTGGTGGTGGCTAGCAGGCACCCTACTTGGTCAATAGGTACAGACTAAAAGAGGAATGAATAGGCATTAGCTGGGTATGGGATTCCCTATAACCACTACACTGTCAACGCCACCAGCATACAGAGTGCCAGCCATTTATGAAGTCTCTTGCTCAGGCAACCCAGAGCTGCTTGGCATGTGTTTTCAGTTACAAAAAAATGAATAAATGGAGAAAAATTCCATGTGCTCAACCCTGTCCAAAACAAACAGATCAGATCTTGGGAAACCCAACCCCCCGTACACAAAAGAAACAGCTTTTGAAAGCAGAATTGGAGCCACTCACAAACAGTGTGCTGATTTTATTACTTGAGGGGGAAGGTGGGGGGCACAATATGGCTTTGGGATCTCTGAAAGCTGACTGATTTCCTTTTCTGAGCAAGAGTTGCAGTGCGTCGGTAGGGTATGTGATGTGCTCAAGATCCATTTTATGAGGTCATATTGGCAACCATCCTCCACAAATATAAAGGCTGCACACACTCTGCTTAGTGATGCCAAACATAAAATTTGAATCACAGGCACATTTACTTCCTAAACTCCCCAATGGTAACATACAGAGAGAAACCTGCTCAGCAGACATATTTAAGGGATTAAGAGATGCATGTATTGCTCATATCCTTGCTTTCACTTCATATTTAATAACATTCTTCAAGTCCTCAAAGAATCCAGTGAAACTCTTATTGGAAATTAATCTAGCTTGTGTATGTCTTAAAACAGTGATAAAAATACAAAAGTCCATTGCACACCAGCTGTTATGAAAAGCAAATCTAAAATCCCTGACAGCACAACAGACTGCTTTCGCAGTCATTCTGTTACACAGTCAATACCTTTTATATCCGGCCTCCACATTAGTAGGAAAGTTCATGATAATTGATGCAATACATGGAGATTTCTCCCATTTTCTTTTGTCTTTTTCTCCCAAAGACAAAACGTCTTTCAAATCCAGCCACTAAGCTTTTTGTTTCATTCTAAAACTGCACATGGGATTTTGGAAAAATACATTTCAGCCTCAAGGAGAAAAGAAAACCTTGAGATCAGGTACCCATTGAGATGCCTCTTTTGTGGAATGCATTCAGTAAGGAAATTACAACAGAGGTGATAATGACTTTAAATGAGTTTCTTTCCATTTGCACAAGGAAGGTGCATTTATCACCCGTTCTGCAATACTAAAACAAATAAAACAAAACTCTTTTGGACCCTTTGCTAAAATAGAAAGCAACTTTAATTTCAACTCATGTTGGTGGTAATCACATTATCAAACCTATGGAAAAAGCTATTTCAAATGTATACTGTATATATACTATATATCAACTTGCTAAATAAATCATGCCTGTTATTTTTATTATAATACTAAATACTTCTCTTTTTACAGATGCTAATGTCAGAAAAAAAAACATTCTGTGACTCTTGGGGAAACATGGTTGCGCCTTTCAACGACATTCAGTTGCCTAGGCTAAGAAATACTTACTGTAGAAACTTTCTGTGGTGAAAGTGAATTGTAGTTTGAAAAACCTGATCTGCACATTTAAGAGAAATTTTAAGCATTCACTTGCACTTCGCAGTGTTGCATTAGGATACTAAGAGCTGTTGAAATAAAATCAATCTACAAGGTTTATGTTATGACTATATGTCTATTACTGCTGACAAGAATCGACATGTGAGTCTGTGATTTTACAACCTTACATAAACTACTGTCTCTCATTTTATTAATGGCTCATGTATAGCGTCTATAATGTCAAGAGCCAACGACATTTCATAATACTCTAAAGGCCTTCAAAGAGAGACGACACAGTAAACTTGTCATTTTTCAAATACGAACAAGCACTCTGATACTCTGCCCTCAGCTTGGAAATGAAAGACAATTGCGTCTAGTAATGCTGTTTTGCCTCCCGCTCAGTTTGAAAAGAATAGATCCATTATGCTATTTATATCCCTTTTGTTCTCAAATTTCTGCCTGTGCTGTGAAACAGCACAGATAATTGCCTTGTCGGGCTGCCCTACAGTGTATTCTGTTCTTGTTTTTTTCTAGTTTCTAGTTTACCATGATAGGTTTAAATCAAGCTGATATTACTTTATTTATGTTTATCATTCTCTTGTGATCTGCTGACAAACCTAACCCAAATGTCGTTACAACATGGCAATTAATTTAAATGTGGGGAACTGCAGTTGCTCAACTTGACGGATCTGTCATAATTTCCAAGAGGCATATACACATTAAACCTGGTAAATATTATTGCGCAGTAGCTGGAAGACAAGGCAGTAAAAGAATATTTGTAGGAGTCTTTGTACTTCATTGAACATTAATGTCTAACATGTCAACTGCAGATAATTACGGATCTTATACTGGTAGTGCTCTCAACAGAGAATTAGTGGAGTCATATTAGGAGTATTGGACTTTTCTTTAAAATCAAAATGACCCCAAACTGCTTCCTAAATCAAACGGGGACAACACCCATTCAAGAAAACAAGACAGATCAAAAGTGAACCAAATTTTGAGATAACATATGATTATTTTATTCAAGGTACTGTGGCATAATAGTTAGTGCTGCCGCCTCACAGCTCCATGGTCCCAGGTTTGATTTTAGCCTCTGTGTCTGTGTGTAGTTTACATGTTCTTCCTATGTTTTTGTCAGATGCTTTGACTGTATGATTGTCTATTCTACGTTGCTTCTTTCTTCATGGCCCTACAATGGACTTGTGTGCAGTCAAGGGGGGAGCTGTCACGTGCTTTCAGTCCAAACTTGTGCCCTGTACTTCTTTGATACTGTAGGTTCCAGATCGTCATGACCCTCAGCAGGAGATGGGGTTTACTGATAATGGTCAAATGGGTTGATTATTTATTCATATGGCATATGCAGGTATTACAGATTACTTTCAGTTAATATAATTCAATACTGAACACTGTAAACTCACAGCTGTAGAAAAATTGACAGTACAATACTGCACTGTAGGGCATATAGCAGTCTTCAAGGTGCAATACAGCCTAAACCTAATACAATCATAATCACAGCCAAAAACAGGTATGATACAAATAAGATGCAGGATTATAGATACTGTACATTAGAATAGCAAGCATAAAACACAAATAGCAGGATCTTTCTAAATATGATGAAATATTTATTATACTCAAACCCTTTCCATGAGAATTTCTCAAAATCAAAATTTTCTCTCTGGACAATGTTCTGAAGCACAGTGCACAATGAAACACTAATCGTTAATGATCCTGATTCACTGTTATAGGCCTTCCATCAGCATGAGAGAAAAATAACATATTGCAGACTGTCCCAACAGCTTTTGCACTACATAAACAGCAAAGCTAAGGCATTGAACAGGGGACTAACACAGCACTGCAGGCTCACACAGTTCTTGGACAAACCCACTTTTTAATCGTACCAATCCCTGCTGGCATTCTGTCAGTTCTGCACAGATCTGAGCCACCAAACTATAGACTACTGTGAACAGAAATTAATATCATTTGAATCAATTAGACAAACCTGAACAAGTTAGTTCAAAAGTCAGACAATATAACTTTCGTGAACAATAAAACACTGCATTCCTCCAGCATTTATTGCTGCAGGTCAGTCATTAACTACAGGAGGGCTAGAATCATATAAAGCATCCACCACAACAAATATGTTGCATAGACTAATTAAACTTAGCAACTGCACTACATTTCCACCTTTCAAAAAAGATTTAAGTATAGGCTGTTACTCAAATAATTTCCAGATCAGAGACATCTTGACATGAGTAATAGTGTGGGTTCTTTATAGTAGAAAGACAACAGATCATAGTTTTGAAATCAAAAATCCTTTTGGAGGATTCCTTAGGTTCCTTAGGTTTGAACTACAAGCTTCGGGCTGTTTTGTAAATTGTACAGAGTAACCATGAAAATCTTACATGTAATATGAATTTCAAATTCACATGTACATATAAAAATAAGGAAAGTAGGGATCAGGCTCGTAATACCCAGCACCAGATGATGAAAAGCTTTATCTTATTATTTAATAACATTTTTATATACATTATTTTTTTAAGAAACAAAAAAACTCCCAACAAATTAAATGGGGTTTTAATATTTGATTTGATTAAATTAGGAACAAGATTCATCAATCTGATGCTCAGGTCTGGAAAAAACAGACAAGATTCAACATTAAAATGTGTTTCAGCAAGGCAGGTAAACAGTTTTATTTAAGGACCCATTGCACAGTAAATGCTTTCCACAGTATATAGCACTGCCAGTCAGCTCCTTTAAGAGTCATTAAAAAATTCCTTTAGCATAACCATTACCACCCTGTAACAGGCTGAATATTTTGCCCCTGAAAATGGTATCAAAACCTATTATATCATATGACTTTGACATGGCGTTTCCTTTAGACTTTTTTAAGACTTCTTGCTAACAACTGTCAAGGCTTAATAAGCACTTTTTTGTGCATTTCAATAAAAGGTCTTGTAAAATCCTAGAATATTAAGCAGCCTGAGTCCTAACCATCTGTTTTCAATGAGAGGCTAGCTATCTCCAAATGTATTTCAGATGTTGCTTCAGTTTCTGATCATTACTTAAGCATTCTCCAACAGTCCCTGAAACAGCAAAGTCTAGGTGCAGATTTGCTCTGTTTATGGACGATCTGTAATCAACATTGCTCCTTCTGTCTTTGAGCAAAACACAAAAACAAAAACATTTTATTGTTCCTGCGTGTGCTCTGTGCATGCTATGTATTATTTTGTTTTGTTTTTTGTTTGCACACAAGCCTTTATTTAAAAGTACAGTAAATGTTTTTTATAGAAATAAACTGACAGGGCAAATGAAAGGAGAAGAGGTAATTCAAAGTTCTGTGTATTCCGTGGGTAAACCTTCTTGTTTGTTTAGAACTGCTGTACCTGTTACATTTGACATGACCCTGAACATCATAAAATCTTACAATTTGTTGATTATGTAATAGTAAACACTGTCACTACAATGCTAAAATGTAATGGTAGAAAGATAAGATAAATTTATAACCAGGGCTTTGGATTTTTGTATGTCATTATTTATCACACCAATACCTTTTGAAACTGAGCTATTTATATGTTTCAACTGACAACTCACAATAAAAAACTCCCAAATATTCTGCAAGCAAACACAGCTTACAAAAATCCTATTACCCTCAGTAAGGATGTAATGATCTAAAATACTGTATGTTTCCACGTTTATACATTATATGAATGGTATTCTTGATGTTGGAGCACATCCCAGTTAAATAATAAAACATAAAAAAACAAATTACATTAATAATTAACTGTGGCTATTGACGTCTTTGGGAAATATGTCAAAGGATCTTGTTTAACATTTCTGTGAGTGAGAAGAATTGAAAACAACACATACAGTACTTCAGTTAATTGGTGCCTTTTAAGATTTTGTTTTTTAAATAAATTATTTAAGGCAGGCAATATATTCCAAAAACAACTGATGAAAATGTACAGCCCTATGCATTAGAGGGAAGATTATGGATATTTTCTTTGCAGGTGTCAGAGTAATAAGTCATGTTAACAGACAGCTTTAAGTATAAGGTCAGATGTGTGCGTCAGCAAAGTTAAATGCTCTATGAGCATCATCAGGATTCTTGACTTTAATGGGACATTAGTAAGATACATACCCATTGAGGAGTGTGTGTAACTGGTGTGATTGCCATAATTGGGCAAACTGGTTTCCTTGAAAGGAAATATCAGGCCGTAAAAGCGTTTTTTACCATAGATGTATGATTTGGAGAGTTAATGAAATTAAACAAAAAAATACAGAAAAGAGGAATCTATTATGGTGATGTAACCCTTAAGATCCTCGACAGCCTGGAATTCTCCCATGACGAGAGAGTACCCTTTTGAAATAGAATTCTCCCGTGTCTCTGGATGTGCTGTGTGGCTCAAGGCTGGGAGGTGCCACGTTACAGCGTTAGAATCACAGAGGTGGATGAGCTACGCATGGCACAGTGGTGTCGTGACTAGGAACTAGTGGTGGAGTGTAACTTGGCTCAATGTTTCTAAAAACATTACAGTGACGTAACCCCACTAGACCACCGACAGCTTTAAATTCTCCTGTAACTGGAGGTTGGCCTTTTAAAGTTAACCTCTCTTTGGCTCAAGGCTAGGAGGTGCCTGAAAGACAGTGATAGAATCACAAGAGGATGGTGAGCTAGTCTCTGCATTTGTCTTTGTTTTGGGCTTCCTTTTATATCCTTCCTTCATTCAGTTTTCTTACTTATATAACTTGCAGATGACCCTGAATATGTGACTCCCCCCACCCAAAAATGAAAAAGTCTTCATGGTTACTTGCACAAACAATCAATCCATTGATTGCTCAGGACACAAGCCTCCAACCCTATAAGAAGCTGTCCAGGCAGCCTAGTCTAGCTTGAGTCTTTGGATTTTAAGTGCTATGAGTTATGAGTTAGGAGCATTTGTTATGCATATGTTTTGGATGTCTTTTGAACACTTTTCAAAACAACAGAAAGTCCACAAATGAAGAGTTATAAAGTCATTTTTTTTGCTTTTTTAGTTGTTTTTTGGTTCTAATTCTCTACTGTCACATAGCCAATGTTGGTTATCATGGAAACAGTCCCCCGGTACAAAATCAAAAATCATGTTGAACACCCCCTCCTCCACCATCCCATAAAAAAGGACAATTGGGAGTAGACAACTAAACCTTGTTAAGAAGTGCATCCTTCAAAAGCCATCATGCATCTGGAGAGAACAAACTCCACACAGATAAATGGAATTGAACCCAGAACCCTGGAGCTGTAAGGCTGCATTGTTAATCACCTTGCAGCCCTATTATTAATAATAAGGACTTCTAGGGGGCCAAAGTCCACCATCTACCAGTACTTTCCTGGCCCACATGGGAACCAGTCCTTTACAGATTTTAGCAAATCAAGGAAAACATGGTAGATAACATTTTTAATGATGAATCTTCATAAACAGTTACTTGTTTGAGTTTCCTGATTTATTAACCAAACAGCAACTGGTCATCTCAGACAAATGTGCCCATGTAAAAGAATATTTGTTATAAAATACTCCATGAATAGCACAAAACATAAAAGTAATTTTTATTTGTCAGTTATTATCACAATTAAGCAATCTGACTGAAGAGAAAGTGGAAGGAGCATAGTGGGACTAGCTTTTGTTGTGGAGAAAATGCATTGCAGTCGATGGGGAAAATGTTAAAATCATTGTCTATGGGATTTTACATACATGTCAATTTGAACTTGAATTGAATTGGTAGAGAATGAAAATCAAGATATCTATCAAATGCATCTAATAAAATATAGTACAATATAATAAAGTTAACATAATGCCTTCTCTTCAGAGAATGGTGTATGGTAAATTTCACTTTGTAAGCATATATAATTTTTAGAAAAAAAAAGACAGTTTTTATTAAAGATGTTTACAAAGCCATTAGATTCACATATCAGGTTCAAATCCAAGCTGCTTCATTTGGTGGCAATGCCCTGGTGCTCCAGAGAGACAACAGCGTGAGTCATGCCAGCCATAACTAAAAAATTAACAGGATATTACAGCATTACCGTCTATTAAAAGCAGTTAGCAGGTGAATAAGTTATAACAAAGTTCCTCTTCTCCGCACAACCCTACTGGTTAGTATTTAAAAAAAACAATAAGCTAATATGAATCCACTGCTGGCAAAATTACTGTTGATTTAACATGATTATTTGGGTCTTCTTCTTACTAGACAAGAACATAATAGGTATAGAAATGAAACAAATACTATTCTGTGTATGAAACTACATCACTAAACATAATACTAGCCAATAGCTCAGTCCCCTCAGGCAGTTTCACCTCCCCCGAATGTCTCTTGTTGACTCTGGGTTGAAGTTACAGGTGCCCTGGGAAGCCATCCCAAAAACCTACCCCTTTGTGACCTTTCCCATCATTATGGAAACACAAGCTCAAGGAAAGGACCCTGAAGTCTAGCTGCCATGACGCATCATAATGACTCTGACCTCTGTCAAGAGTACTTATAGTTGTAGCACAGAATGACTCTTTAAGGAAAAAAGGAATCTATTGAGAAAACGTCTGTAAGAATGCAATGGTGAGCAGTCACACAAACACAAAAAAAACACGATATTCTAAACACAACTCCCCTGTGTTTTTTTTTTCCATGTAAGCCTTCAATAAAAACAATGCAATTAAAAAAATTATATAAAAAACTTTAACACATGTAAATGCTTTTGTAAAGAAAATAGGTACTTTTTTCAATATATCGTAACACGAGAGATGAAATAGAATCAAGATCACTTGAAACAAAATATAGAGAAGTGCACATTATATTGGAGATATGTAGAACCACAACTAACATGTTTTGATTAGTGTATTCTAGTTAATTTCAAAATTAATTAATGATTAGTGTTTGATTAGTAAACTAGCATATCTGCCAATCCTGACTTGCACAGACATATATACTATAGGAGAACTCTACATAGCTCCACACAAAGGCTCCAGAAACTACCACACTACCCATTTCTGTACAGGCCAAGACAGCCTTCGACATCACCAAATTGATCCACAGACAGTGTGAGGAGGTTCCATACTTTCCCAGAGAGGACCAAGTATCTGCAGACATCCCATAATATTTGAGGGGATGTCCTTGGGGATATCTTTAGGATCAGCAAGTGCATCTTGTGTTTAGGGTTATTCAGGACAGAAAATGGGAGCCACCTTTTTATACAGGAGGCGCCTTTTACAAAATGAGTGCCCCAGACAACTTAAGATAACTTCAAGCTCAGGGCCTCAGGGACCCTAGACATGGCCAAACAGTTGCCATATAAAATCGCAAGACAAGCTCAGACACCTCCAGACATGTCCAGTCAGCACCACACATTCCAAGACAATTCCAGACAGGAACAAAACAATATGCATTATGAAATTCTGTTATCTTCAAATGCACCTTTGTTTGAAAACTGTGAACACTTGGTGATATTTTGTAATATGTATAACCCCAACATGAGCACAGAACATGGAATACAAATGGCTCAGTTTGTCTTTCAATATTGCTAAAGCCTTTAAGGATTTTTCTTTGAAAAGGAGCTTTCTTTTAAATGAATTCAACAAATGACCTCACGAGTATCAGTACTGGAGGATGAGAAAATATTAGCAAAATCTATTTATAGTACCTCATTACAGTGACTTCATTAACAAGTGAATTGTGTTTCTACCCTTTTCTTACATTTGTGAATATGCCATATGCCCTGTTGCAAATGTACTAGGCATACTTGTTCATACAGTGTAATGCTTCTAATTGGGTCTTTATGTAACTTAGAGCTGTTGAAGTTAGTGTGAATGTATTGGTTTGTGGATCAAGAGAGTATAGCAACTTGTAGAAGAAAGCAGGAATTTAAGGGGCAGGGAGAACAGAAGAAAAATAATTTTAAAATGGGTAGAATTTTAAAAAGTGTATGGAGAAAGGGTGCCCGAGGACAGAGAATTCTAGAAGATGAATTCCTCCAGGACCAACGCCCTTATTTTTTTTATAATACCAGCAGAACACACAATCCCAGTTTAGGACAGCCTCGGTCCATATACTGTAGGTTTTCTAAGACTACATTCCCAGCAGCACTAAAGAACTGGGAAAAGCTGTTATCGTGCTGGTGGTCCATTTAAGTCAATACTCAAAATAAGTATTTAGCTTGAGTCACATAACTTGAGATACTTAACACATGCCTTAGTAGCTAATTCTGACTTTTTTTTAAAATTCGATCATTATCTACAGCTTACAATTTTAGGAGAGGTATGATGGACATTTGTGTAGAGAAATTAGGATTTGTGTGGAAAAAATGTGTGTGCGCGCATCCAGGGGTTTTTATTAAAATTAAAATATTTTAAAATTTTAAAATATTAAAAATTAAAATTATTTCCCCATCCATCTGCAAAGCAAAATTCAAACCTGTGGTCCTCCTCTCCAGTCCAGGTATTTGTATATGAGACAAAGCTGCCTCACCAGTAGTAGGATGTTCAGAGATGCATCTGGTAACACCGTATGCTTTGTTTCCAACTGCTGGCGAAAATATGAAGGGAGGTGAAAAATTTCATGCTGCATGAGGTGAATGCATCCAAAGGTGTTTTACAGATGATCACAAACTACTTTGATACTTCTGATACTTTTATGGCCTGAACCACAAATACTGTGTACACGTATAATGTAGTAGTATGACACACATGAAGCATATTCAATTTTTTCATTGTAAAAAATGATCCTTTTAGATTTTTTGAATAACAGCAAAATACGGACAACTACATAAAGGTATGACAAGTGACAGAAAAAACATGGAGTAAATTTAAAACTTTACAGTGAATCATGGACAGTTTTCTGTCCAAAACTGCATTTCCCCACCCCAGAGAAATTAAAATAAAGTACTTTGCAATTAATCGCCATGAAATGTAGTACATTGCCATAGGTTAATTCTGCTTCTGTTGTTTAAAGACATACTGCCATAATGATAAACAATACAGTACTATAATACTGGCTGCAGCGTTTATGTGAATCAAATACTAAATATTAAAGAAAATGTTACAATGGTTATCTAATTTCATGTAATTTACTGTATATTATGCATTATATAATATTTAGCATTTTAATATAATTGTTTTAATTGCAAAATTCACTGGATTTTTAAAATCTCCTCAACCATCTATCATCATTTTAATAGTGCGGGAGCCTTAAGCTTTGCTGATAAGTTAGACTACGTTAAATACCAAAAAAAAGAACATACCAGATGATTTTAATGTATTTTCTTTTATATTGGTGTTTACATTTATGTACATACTGTACCTGCTGGTAGAAACGCAAACATGATTTTCAAGTCCACTGACCTAAAAACTGATAGCTATAGGAGAAGGTAATGTGATTAAAAACAGAAAATATCCTTAAGCAGGTGTTTCTTGTACAAATACATGCAATTTGACTTTACATTAACAACCAATGAAAATCAGCATCAGTGAAATACAGACAGAATATATACAAAAGTAATTTGCCATAGCAGAGCAACCCTTTATGGACTATTCCATTTTATCTGCCCACAAATAAGGCTTTTAACACCAGTTCAAATTAAACTCAAACAGGCACTTTTAACAGCATAGATGCATGAAACAAGATAAAAATAGGTTTGTTTGTTATGCTAAGATGATATATACCAAAGCCTGATCTTATAATACTGTTAGGATGCCTTAGCCAAAAGGATTAAGTGTACTGAAAGACAAATACAGACTGACAAAACTTTATTTCCTATAGGAAGAACTATCTTCATGAGAAGATTAAGATGATCTAGCATCTATTTTTTATAGATTGCTTTTTATACTAACTTCAATCTGAATTATTTTAGTTTTTTTTTTTTATATGTTGTGAACTTTCAGAGACTTCAGAATAGGCTCCTCTGAAATCAAATTATAGGCATTACATTGTGAGACACTGTGACATACTATATGTTACTACAAGGAAAATTCTACAACTTCAGAATTGCATTTTTCCAAAGGGAGCATTGCTTTATTTTCTGAAATCTTAAATGTTTAAGTACAGAATAATTATTTCCTATGGAGCTTTCTGTATTTACATCATTCTGAGCATTTAGATAAGTTCTGAAAATGTATCACTTCATATTTCCCCACTTTGCTATAGCTGTGACAGTGACATTGCTGCGGTTTTCTTTGTATGATTAAAATTGAAACAATTTTGTTTTGGTACAATATATGGTTGATCTCTAGCAATCTCAGTTTTAAAGAGGTTTTCTTTCCAGCATCCATTATCAGAAGGTCACTACTCTGCTAGTAAAGGAATAATACCGATTCCTCTGACCCTTGAACAGTTTCAAAGGTGTCATGTGTCATTTTTTCTAGGCTAACCAATCAGGGATTGGCCATCAATAATAAACCTATTTTGTATTTATAGTTTGTGCTTTATACTCTTCTGCAAGGATGAAATTCAGACTATCAACAACTTAGACTAGCTGGAAAACAAAACTGTTATGAATGCACAGGGCATAAGTACAGAGAAAATAGCATGATTTCAACCATACAAAAGACAAATTTAACAAATATAACATTCTAACTTATATTACTTATTTCTACCAGTAGGCGGAGGAGCTTTATGTCTTCCTCATAATTCTACTCACTCTTTTCACTGTGTAAAATATGTTGGAAAATGGGACATGAAGAAATGTAAGTACAAATGTATTTCAGCTGTAAGATGCTTCTTTAGTGCTGAACACTTCACAAACACACTTCACAAAATCCTTCAACTAGAAACCAAAACTTTGTAAAAGATCTTCAGTAACACTAACTCCCAATTCCTTAATATTCCTCATTTATTACTTAACCATAAGCAAGATTTCACTACAGGTGTTATCATCTGATATTAAAAAATCAAGAACAACCAAATTATCCTGTCCCAAATAATTTCCAGTAAAATTATTTTCCAATGTTCTGTTCTGTTTGTGTTCTATACTGAAATTGGGGAAAGATTAGCACCTCATACCTTTTAAAAACAAGTGTTGCTTGCAAGGATCGTATTTCCCCACTTGCTATAGTCCATCTTTCTTTAATAGGAACTTACTTTACAGATGCTCAGTAGTAAAGTTAGATTCTAATCTCACTTATTCCTGCTCATCTATATTTATCTTGCTTTCTGGACTTCCCTGTGCACATTTCTCTCATATCCCCTCTCCATCTTCACCCCGGCAGCAGCTCCCTGGCTCATTCCTCATGAAAGTGAGGAGGGTCCGGTCAGCTACATCCTCACAGTCAGGCTGCCGTATTAAACTCTTAATACATTTAGAGCCAAATAAACAAATACATTTATCCCTGTGTCACATTCATTAGGATTTAAAAAATACTATAATTGAGTCAACTCTTTTCTAGTATAATTCAGTGTGTACATGATGGATCAAAAACAAGAAAGTTAGAACTTGACATTTGTTTTTTGTATCATTCATACTAAAGCGTACAATGACCAAATAACAGTTTCTGACCGTTTCTCACTCGTTTTAGCCTACTGAATACCAAAATATTGGCTAAAGACAGCATTGCTCATTTTTATGTACAAGAAACAAAAAAAAGATTTAAGAAAAGAGTGCATTTACAAAAAGAGAAAGCATTTAACAGTATAGAATGACTTTTTTGGAATCAATTATGCACAAAGTGTGCGGTTGTTAGAAAGGGAGTAACAGTGGTTCACAGTATTGCTGAGAAATTAAAAAACAAAAATGTAAAAAACAAAAGTTGAAAACAGGATATACTCGGTTTTAGTCACAGCAATTTCACAGATATCAGACACGCAAAGGCAGAGCTAAATTGCCCCAGTACTGACTTGCTTTGGAATAATCTTTTGTTCATACAAAAGATACCTTTTTATAAAATGGTTTGACAACCTAGAATGAGCTCAGCCTTTAAGAAAAAAACACAAATTGCACAAATGGTTATGGAATTATTCCTATCAGTTTGTCAAATATGGTCTTAAAAGCTAAAGACAGAATGAAAAATCTTAACCACTCTTGTCTTGAATGTGTGACAATAAAGAGTACGCTGAAAGCAGTATCCATGGAGGAATGTACATTCAGTCTAATATAAGTAAAATTATTGACAATTATAAACCAAGTCATGTGCTTTCTTCATGGAAAACAGTTTACTTGTACATGTCTTATTTACTCATTGATGAAGTAAGATTTTTTATTAATCAAAAACTAAGAAAAAAACTTGGACTAATGAGTAACAGAAATAAAAAACTGTTTAATAGACTAACATGTGATAGTACTTACTTTGCATGATATGTAGAATAATAGTTCACATTCTCATAGCAATGTAGATTTCAAAGAGCGACTAGTTTGATGGTTTTGAATTTAATGAGTAACATACTCTATTTGTCTCTGGAACTTGATTAGGTGTCCATCGGATAATCAATAATCAATCAGTTAAGCTTGATTCAAAATACTTAATAACTACAACATACTTTTCAGCACCTTTTTAATTGTTTTAATATCATTATTCTTCTGCAAAGATTTAAATTCCTCTTCTTTGAATGACCTATAAATATGGTGGCATGCACATTTCAAGGTTGCGCCACAACACATCAATGTTAATCACCAATTCACATTATAATGCACAAATGTTCTGCAGGCACACATGTTGAAAATAAAGTAAGAGAAATAAAAAATAGGGCAACAAAAGAGCAGTTTACAAAGCAATATATATATTCTTTCCCATCCACTATACTCTGCTGTTAAGGAGAAATCATGCAGAATAATGAATTATAAACATTCCACAAAAGAGCAGAACCAATCCAAATCATCAAATGGTAACCTTACATTATGATGTTCAAGGGAAAAGGTGGATAGTATCAGAAATATGACATTGTACTCCAGTATTCAAAACTTTGCAAAGGAATGAAGGATTATTAAAACAAGATCCTCATGTATAATGTACAACATTTAAGTGGCTCAAGATACTCATACTCACTTCAAGACAACAGAATTCTGACTAGTACAGAAAGCTAACTTTTTAAACCACATTGAGTGCAAACATAGGGTTTTTAGTTTTGGATCTAATGCATCATTTCTTTATATTTTTCATACATTCTTTGTGGGGCATCATTTCTAACCATATGAGATAATTATTTAAAAATAGAATGTGCAATTTGCAAATGTGGTATGAAAGTCCAACTAAGAAAAAACAGTTTTGAGGAGGGGTTTCAATAAATATTGGAGCCTGTAAAAAGCTTCGGTATCAGCTTCAAAGAAAGAATTTCCTGGCCACTTTGCTGTATGAACAGCTTTGTTTCAAGCTGCAATCTTTTTTCACTTACTACAAAGACCTGTAGGACAACACTTTGAAAACAAAACCAAATGTGTTCAAATCAGGGTGACCTAAAACGGTGGGTGGTAATTAAAAAAAAAATGGCATTTGATATGGCAATCTACTATGAGAGTAAAATCTGCATATATATATTTATATAAAAAACAACAATAACAAAAAGAAGGTTTGGGTTTTTTGTGCAAGTTCTTATGTTCTTGAGATGCAGCAGCAGATCCTGATCATTTGAAGACAGTCTCAAAAGCTGGGCACTTATGGCTTTTCATCTTCTTCATGGTCTTTTTAAACTCCTTGCTAGACTTGTCCCACTTGTGGATGCCAGTGAGTAGGTACTGCTTGTCCACTTTGCGGCCCATTATCAGGTAGGTGTTGCTCAGGTGATCCAGCTGCTGGCAGGGGCAGTCAGCGCCATTCTTCAGGTACAGCACCAGCTTCTTCAGATCCTTCTTCTTTAGGTTACCAGCTTTCAAGGTCTTTTTCTTCTTCTGCAGAATCACCTTACGGTCAGAGTTTTCCTTCTTCACCTCCTTGATTTTGGTCTTAATGGCTGAAACAAGGAGATGAGGTCACATTAGACGAAGGAGCTACAGGGCTTTGTAGTAGCAAAGTTTATTATTACACCAATAATTAAGTGTTAAGTAAGATTCCTAATAATCTTTCTGTTTTTATTAAATGGACAATGGCCCAAACTGAGCTTAGCTATGCTTATTCAAACCTTTAGGAATGCATCTAAGATGGGCCTCCTTAATAAGCAACATGTCCTGGCCCTAAAACACATTAGGATATCATAAATTAAGTCCATCTTTGACACCTCCAATGATGAAGTACCCAATATCAGCGGCTCTTAGTCTACTACACCGAAAGTGACTCATCTGGACTGGGTCCCTAGCTGGAAGTCACAAGTTAATCATCCAAGGATGACCAACCAGTGAGGAACCTGCAACTGTGATTACTGGACTTAAAGGATATTAAAAAATTCCAATTTTGTCAGTCTCTCTCTCTCACTTGAGACCTGTGATAAGCTAATCAAAGACATAACTGCAGCCACTGTTGTACCATCTTCAAGAAACTTCAAGGTCAGTGAAAGTTGGACTTTTGTTGACAAGTCTTAATATCGACATATATTCAGTAGAAGCAGCTATACCGTGTGGATCAAATAATTATCCCCACCATACATTCACCTACAGTTGCATCCAGGTCAGAATTTTGTTCACAAACAATTAGAAAGCCACTCAGGTTCAAATCTTAGTGGATTCATTTCCCTTTCCTCCTTTTTCCTCCCCCTTTTCCTTATGCTGAAGTGTACCTTTGGCGCTAAGCAAGTGGAATCAGATTGGATACGGCTGCAATGAACCCAGCTCAAAAAAGTCTAAAAACAGTGTTTCCTGTTTGCAAGATGCAAGAACCTTATGAGGTTCATGCATAGCTTAGCTGAAAAAGTCTTATGGTATGCAGGTCCTTCTTCAGCTTCACAATAAACCCTATGGTTCCAGCAGCATTTAAACTGTAATTCAGGTCCTCAAGTGCTGCATTTGTTTCTGGTTTTCATTTCATCATTAATTAAACTAATTAAACAGATATATTGAATTAACCACATTTAAAAGGTTTTCATCAAATAGTTACTAAAATCTGAAGACAACCAGCACTCAAGAACTGGATTTGATAATATAGTAAATGAGTGGATAACGGTGGGCAGTCTAAATGTATATTGCAGCCATTAAATAATGTTAAACTGGGAAAGTATTCAAATGACTACCAAAATATACATGTATTGCTGAATAAAAAATATCACTAACATTACATATTTTTTTATAAACATCTTTAACACCAGAGATTTTAAAGACCAGAATCTGATTCCCGAGAGAGAGGTTGTTCAAATATCTTCTTGAATGGATATATATTAGTTGTTTTATTATGGTGACAATAACCACAAGGCAACAGGCTCATAAATAATGATTTATTGCACTTGTGATCAGAAAAAGATGTTTCCTTACCGTGATATAATAATAACAGGCTGCATCTGAAGACCAGCCAAAATGAAAACTTAGTCTTACTTGTTGTAAACCCTTATTTATAAGGAAAAATAGTCAGATGAAGTCCTAGCATCAGAAATAAGTATCATTTCTATTTATTTTTCATGATACGTGTAGATGTTGTGAATGTCATTCAATCATTCAGTTCTTTACCCATTCTGAAGTTTCAATTTTCAAAGTCAAATATTAACACCAAGGGCATTTACAGTTTCAAAATATAAAAATGCAGTTTAACAAATTCCATAAAATCTTCATGAAAAACTACAAATGCCGAAGGCCATCAATAGAAGATAAAAAACGTGTCCTTTGCCATTAAATTACTGAAAGCATGTTTGAAAAAAAAAGTCTAAAAACTGTTTCCTGTTTGCAAGATGCAAGATTCTGCAGGACTTCTAAGGATTATGTATCTGAAAGTTATTTTTACTTTATGGAATGTTATGGTACTGCAGTTTATGTATACAATATCATTGAAACTGATCACACAACTGAAAATGATCACATTTAAATAAATATCACATTTTTTACAAAAGCTTAGAAAGCTAATATGTTTTGTGAAGTATACAAAGTTTGTTCTCTGCCAAAAATGTAATAGGTTATGTATATATTTATGTGTGTAAATGCATCTTCTGCTTTAAAATAACATTCATGCAGTGAAATGATTTTTTACTGGTGACTGCTGAAAACTGAAAACAGGGTTTTGAAGTTCTGGACAGACATCTTGTGTGGTACATGAACTGGGTCTAGCATTCCTCTCACTCTGACCAAGTCTCAGAATATCAAGTGTCCATTTCCCTTCCTCATCCCCCAACTCCATGTTGCTAGACAACAGTCTTATCAGTCAGTACTGCCTCTTTAAACAAGGTCTAAATAACCTTATAACTGAAAAACAATACTGGGCCAGACAATTCTTTCCTCTCGGTGAGTGCTCTAAAGAAGGAACTTTGCCAGAAGACACATTACAGCAGTAAGTGGAGAAGGCCACAAACAAGGAGCTGTCTGTGGACCCTGAAAGAAAAATATAAAACAGCTATTTTTTCAAAATTCCACACAGTGTGAGATGATAAGGTTTCCAGTGTTCAAAGAAAATAATATCTTACCTGCAACAAATCTGAGATCTATAGCAGAAATCCAACATTAAGCTGTAGTAGCTAAAGTCCTAAAAGGAGTCTAATGTCAGAAAGCCTTTACATATGAACAAAGCCACTGTGCAGCCTCATCAGTTACCATTTATTATAAGATAATCCAGACCTTCAATTCCAAACATCACTGAAAACTATAAAGTTCACACAAATATGTCTAAATATGCAACCATTCATAAGAGCCTACAAACAAATACAATTGGTTTATAAGCTCACATGAATGGAAGTATGGAAGTAAGAAAAAAAAATGAAGGTAAGTGTCCCAGACACTGTACATGTGGTGTTTCACAATTAAAATTTATTTTAAATCTGTTAATTTGTCTAATCTTGGTGGCCAACATGCGTGTTCTGTCAGAGATTGGTATATTCATTCTGGGAGGACTGAAGACATTACATTTTAGATTCTACAAAAAGTAAATGGAATCCAGATGTTGAACACTACAAGTCAGTCAGTCAAGACTTGCTTGAAAAAACACTCAACTACATGGACCAGTGGTTCAGTGTCCCTTTGAAAGTTGTCTGCCATCTGGTTGTGGGAGTTGCTCACAGAGAGTTGAAGCTTTAAAACAAGTGAGGACTCCAAATGGGCTGGATTTAACTCTTTACAGTGTTTATGTTATCATAGAGGCTTACCAGTTTTGAGTGGCTGAAGCCTATCTGTTGCACATCCCCCTTTAAAATGCAGTGAAGAAGTCAATTGCTTAATGACACACTGAGTCATTTGACTGTATTTGGACACTTGATAGAGTTTTCACTTTTTACAGTAACTAAAACAGCATGCGACTACTAGTCCCATTTTGTTATGAATTAAGCTCTTTATCTGTTAAATTGTGCAATTCTTATAATTGACATTTATAATGAATGAAATGAGAACAAAATGTCCCTTTCCTACAGTGGGTGCGTCCTGCTGTGCATACCTACTGCATCTAATTAGAGCTGCTGCTTTCTGAGCCACAGCACATATTATCTCAAATCATGTCTAAAATGAATAAATTTAATAAAAGTCAGCATGCAAACTATAAAGAATAAAAGTTTTTTTGTTACAACTTGCCAAAGGGAACCTTAACCTAAAATTAGTTTTTCCGGAGATAGTAGTGCCTGCATGGCTTTAAAGACATGATTTAAAAAACTAAATCATTTTTATCATTTCCTCATGCAGTACTTCTTTATATGAAAATGAAGGGGGTAATTCTGAAGGATACTCATCTTTCACTACTAAGGAAATTTGATGCCCTTCATTTGTGTTAACAGTATACCTGTATATTCTCACAAAAATAAAGCTTGAATTTGCATTGCATTTTAATGGCAAAATATGTATTAATAATGTACTTTACAAATTCACATTTCAATAGTTAAGTTCCCTGAGGCCTGTCCAAATGCTCAAATACAGTACTGTGAAAAGCCACCTTCACATTGTTAAATTACACAGACTTTTTTTATCACATACATATTGCCAATTAGCTCTTTCCTCTGTCAAATTAACACCAACAATGGCAACTGGTATTTTGGTGAGCAAGATTCTGAGCTCATTAGGGAGATATATTTGTACAACAACAAACACACACACATGACTTTAACCATCATGAAACGTCTTAGTAATACAGCAGCGCCTTCCTGTATAATCCTGTCATTTTATCTTTTAGTTAAAGGGAAATTTTAAAACATCTCATGGAATTCTGCATCCATAACATAGTAAAAGCTGTCAGATGGGGTCTTTACAGACAAGATCAATCTGTCCCTTAGAAAAGCAATCAGCCTGCCTTGTACCATTGCTCTCTCTGTTGGAATTTTCCTTAAGAGGGAATTTTCTGCCTTAAGAGGTCATTTGACCAAAGGCTTTGTGTCTCTGCTCTGAAGTTTAATGCATCTTTTAATCCCTTGACAGGACATGGCTGAGAATTACAGGCAAAGTGCATTGGACTGAACAAGCATACTGTAGCTTTTACGTACTTTTCATAATCCCAGTTCCAGTAATGCAACTGTAATAACTTGCAATTGTGATTTAATTGGAAGCACTGAAATGTGGCTAATAAGAGTGGTTGCAAATACAACATTTATGGAAAGAAAACATTGTGAAGAGACAGAAAAGACAGAAGAAGTGGAGAACTAGCATTACACATCAAAAAAAGCATTCTGGCACATGAACCTAACCGAGGTAAAGCAAGGGTCTTAAGATATATGGGTCAAACCTAGTTTTAAAAAAATCATTCAAAGAACATGAATGACCCACTGTTAGGAGTATGCTACAGACCACCAAATTCAGATATGAATTATAATGCAGTCTTACAGGACTACATAAGGTATGTATGCATAAAGGAAGCAGTGGTTTTCATGAGAGAATTTAACTTTCCTCCCACAGACTGGGAAAAATGTATAGTAATGCCAGCAGCTGAAACCAAACGAAGACATGGGTAATGACTGTTCCCTTCCTCAATTTGTCAGAGCACTTACTAGAGTGAATACTTGTATTGATTAAGTGTTTGCAAACAATCAAGGGTGAAGAAAACAGAGTTGAGAACTGTAATATGGTATTCTTTGAAGTGAATTTCTACATTACTAAACCCACAGGGGGAATCCAAAAGGTTTATAAATTTAAGAAGGCAGAACAAGGAGGAATAAGAGATTTAGACGCATGCTGGCAGCAAAAACAAGCTACAGATACAAAATGGGGGAAATCAAGTTTAAAGAGGCTACTTATGAGAAACATAGGAGCTAATGTAGACACATTTTCATCTTCTAGACACCCTGGGGAGGCAAAATAATAATAGCTTAGTATTCTGGTTGCATGTGAGTTTAAAAGTGTAGATTTCAAATCAAGAAGCATTAGAATCATATAACACACTTTAAGGTGTCATTTAAAAATATAATGTATAATACTGGCTTTCAAAACACAAAAAAAGAATATTGAGGCTCTGGACTCCAGAGAACAACCAGATGCATTTCCAGGTCAAAGAAATGTCCTACCTACTGTATCTTCTCCTTCATGAGACATACAGTAGTGGTAATCTGGTGTTCTGGCTAGATTCTTCTTGCACAGTTTGACCTACTTAAATATCCTGCTTAATTCAATTGGAGTAGTAATTTCTCAATTTCCACCCCTGAATTGCTGTATAGTGGGCCTGCTGGTGCATGATCACCCAGGTGGGTGTTGTACTTCAATCATGGATTAAATAAGTCTCCTATTTTATATAATACTACAGGATGAACAGTGCCAAACCAATGACTTAATTTCCCGAAGACTAAAGAGTGTCAGGTGACTCTAACCATACTCATGTGTTGAGAGTCACTCATGTGAGGTTGCAATGTTTTCCACAGTTCTCCATTCACTGTTCTTCCCTGCCTTCTCTTTGATCTCTCTCCAGTTCTCCACTTCTCTTCCCTTGATCTTTCCTAATATGTCTGATCTTTCCATAATCTCTTTTTTTTACCTCCTAATCGCCTTGTTTTTCAGCTTCTCTGCCTGAAAAGGTGTGACCACTGACCTCCACCACACTTACAACCTTACTTCAGTAACTAAAATCTGTCCTCTGATCTCTTAAGATACCTAAAGAAGCCACAATCAATCCAAATGGGTCAATTTTGAACTTCAGATACAGCAGGAGCTAGCTGTGACTTTTCATGGAGAAAGTTTTACATTTGTCATTAATGCTCATTGGAACTGCTTACTCAAGACCAGCGACTACTGCCAAAAAGGTTACTTGCAAAGGTCGAGCTCAATGTCAAAACAAGCATGAAGTTTTCTTTGTTCAACAAACACTAACATGATTTCTCCCTCCTTAGGTTCCTCAGTTATTCGTGAGAAAGGACTGCCTGTCTCCATTGATTTTTAGCAGGTTTTAAAAGAAATTTACATAAACAAGATACAACGGCATGAAAATTACACCGAATTGCATGCATCTTCCTCAGCCAATCAAAAACGTCAGTCATTCTTCACACTGAACGATTTTCAACTGGATATTCAATAAGGCCATGCCACAAACTCAATAGTAAAATACTGTAGGTTATATAACCTTATAAAACTTAAATATGTTCTCATTATTCTTAATTTTGCAATCATAGTTGAAGTAAAATTGGATCTGACAGCCAAATTCAAAAGTGCCACGTTGCCATTTGAAAATCATGAATTCTCTCCCAGTGCTCTAGTCAGAAACCTTGGTATGCTATTTTATTAAATATCATATTTCAAATACAGAATCCTACAGAATGTCCTGTATCAGGTCCTGATAAATCTGTAGTTCTCTTGTATCCTCTTGTAGTTTCCATGCTTAGACTGAAGACTCTGTTTGGGATCACCACACAACAGAACTCTTTCCACAATCTAATGAACTATTAGATTAAAAATTAACATTTGCAGTTCAAAATCAAACTTCTTTTAATATACATTTATTTCAAAACAGAAAACAGAGAATACTGAAATCCAAACCAACTTGACATGTTTGTTCAAAAATTCTATGTGGCTTTTTTTGTAATTTAAGGTGGTTTTTTCCTCCAGTTCACATTTGTATAATTTAAATTCAACCTTAAGCATTTACGAGCTTCAGTGTTTAGCATAAATTTGGCAACCATTATCGTTTAGCTATAACACAGCTGTTTTAAAACCTCATGGCTTTAACAGAAAAAGGTGTATTTATAAGCTTGTGATCAAAAGGCTTAATGGATTGCTGGAATGTGCGATTAGCGTTCTTGTGAATTATTTTTAGTATAACCTAGAATGGCATTTCGGCATATTCTTGTAATACATTCTTGATTTTTGTTCACATGTGCTCAAAATAAAAGTTCCAGGACCCCAATTACTTTATAGCTGCTCTGTGGTAACTAATGGCCAGTCAGTGGCTGAATCAGGGCTTGAATTGGGAAGTTGCTGCTACGCAGCCTAACCACTATTCCATGGTTTATTTCAATGGAGCAATAATAGGCGTACTTTTTATGTTTTAATGCAACAAGAGAAAACAAAAAGTGACATTGAATGGAGGATTTAAAAGGTCTACCGCATTTAAAATGGTAAAAGGACATTTACTCTAGGCAACTGATGCAAATGGTACATTCAGTGAAACAGTTAACTGTAATGGCTGCCTGTTACAACAGCAAGAGCCAAAGCGTCTCATAAATCCCATTTACAATCCCTCTCCCTTTGACTTTGTTCACACTTGTTAATTAAAGGGGCAGAAACTAGCTGAAGTTTTCCAGGTATTAAGAACACACATGGCAGGGATTAAGAGCTTTTATACCTCCATTTCTATTTTCTGAATAGAATCTTTGAGGGTGATTAGCAGTAAATGGAATCAAAATGAACAGCTTTAATAATTAACATGTCATAAAGAGAGGGCCAACAGTCCCCTTTTTCTTGTTAAATGTTAGTTCCAATGACCTGAACTTTCATTAACCTCCAGGTTTAATTTAGCACCCCTTTAACATTGATATATTTGCTGTGTACAAAATAATGCAATAAAACTGAGAAAATCTGGGTAGGATGTTAAATTGTTTTTTTAAACCTGTTAGCTGTACATCTGAAAATTTATATTTTCACCCATTTTAACAGCATCACCATGATATTTACAAATAAAATCAATTACTTTATTAGAATCTGCAATGGGAAACAATTTTACATGAAGTTAAAACAATGCTTAATGAACCTGAGAAAGACAAAATGCCTGAATCTGTCAATGTTTACTTTCAGGTTTACAGTTTACTTGACTTCTGTGGTAATGGACAACATCAACAACAAAAAATAGGTAGTGTAAAACACAATGATGTCCCACCATGTCCCATCTTTAATGATCATAAAGTGAAAATGTGATGGAGTAAGAGAAGGTAAGTTAACAAGATTTATTTAAAAAAATATGCAAAGTCACTAGGATACAGTCAAATCTGGTGATTTTCAGTATTCCAAAAGATGCATTGGATACAAAAATGCCAAAAAGTAAAAGCAGTGCCCGTCAGATTTCAAGTAATTGTGGAATAAACAAAGTAAAATTCTTACTCAACAACAGCTTCAGAGGCTAAAAGAATCTATTGTCAGAAAAGGAGATTTGATTAGTCCGTCATGCTTTAAGATTTCCAAAACCCCTGTCCAAAAGAAAGATTACAAGCAGATGAATCTTGAAAACCTATTATTAAGAACAGTGACTGTCGACTAATTCACCATACCATTAGCAGAGTTTCAGAAAGGTGTGAGGAGGAACATTGCTTCTAAAATAATGAACATCTGGGATCAGAAATATTCCTGCACTACAAAATGCTTCCAGTTTAACATCACCCATTTCCAAATCATTAATATGATTCAAAAACCATGAAGACATCTGTTGATGAGGAAAACTAATCAATTCCTAAACATAACCCCACTGGTTCCGTATGTGTTCACTAAGTCAGTTAGCTTGCCAGGCACCAAAATTCTAACTGTGGCAAACAGAATATTTGTGTTCTTAAGACCTTTATGTGTATATCCAAAACAGACATATAAAAATAAGCAGCATTCCAAAAAATGTATTTTCAGTTGCAGAAAGACTAAAAATGGACTCTCTTCGGTTTCCAGCACATTCTGCAAAAATCACTTCACATTTCATTATAGAAAGTTTCTTGGCTTATCCTTTTGGCAAAAGCAAGACCAAAGTGGGATGTTTCTCAATGAGTTGCTGGGTCCTGAGGAGCTGGTGGAATGTGATGACCTGTCTGACATCACCTCCCAAGATATCTCCCCCAGTATACAAGCTGCCAAACCTCTGGGGCAGTCCTTACATATTGCTAAATTCATTCCCTCAGCCTTCAGCAAACACTGAATATCTGGCAATAAATAATTCAATCAATCACATGCCTAATTCCCATCTCACCAACAAAAATAAATCACTGAGCCTGGTCTAGACTACACTGGTTCTTTTCTCTACAAGAAGTGAAAAATATTAAGGAAATTCTGTGGTTTACAATCCACCCAGAAGGCCCATTACATTTCCACACTCTTTGCAAAAAAAGGAGGAAAAAATGGCCAAATATTAAGCAGCTTCACAATCTTGAATAGATATACATGTTCACAGAGTTGTGGCGTTTCGAATCTACAGTGGATATAAAAGGTCTACACACCCTTATTGAAATTGCAGGTTTTTGTTATGTAAAGCCAGAAATCAAGATAAATCAAGACAGGCATTTTTCCATCTTAAATGTGACCTTGCAACAAAATTCAAGAGAAAAATAAATAGATAATTAGCAAAAGTAATTGAAATGAAAAAACCTACAGTACAACACCCTAGTTGCATACGTGTGCACACCCTTTTATAATGGGGACTGTAGCTGTGTTCAGAGTTAACCAATCACATTCAAAATCATGTCCAAAGGTGAGTAGCATACACCTGCCATCAATGAAACTGACTCTGATTAACCCCAAATAAAAATCAGCTGTTCATGCAGGATTTCCTTGAAATGTTTGTGGTTGCATCCTACTGGGATAGCCATAGTTTGCAAGGAGCTGAGAAAACATCTACGGGATCCAATTGCTGAAAGGTACCAATCAGGAGAGGGGTATAAAAGAATATCAAAGGGATTGGATGTACCAAGGAGCACTGTGAAGACTATCATCAATAAGTGGAGAAAATGTGGCACCACAGGGACATTGCCAAGATCAGGATGACCCTCTAAAGTTGATGACGGGACAAGGAGAAAATGTATCGGGGAGGCTACCAAGAGGCCTACAGCACCATTAAAGGAGCTGCAGGAATTTCTGGCAGGTACTGGTCACTCCTTGCATGTGACAACAATCTCCTATATTCTGTACCTGTCTGGGCTATGGGGTAAGGTGGAAAGATGGAAGCCATTTCTCACAAAAGAACATCCAAGCCAGTCTAAATTTTGCACAAAAAAAAATACAATCACCCCAAACCATGTGGTGGAAAATGTCTCAGACCATAAGACAAAGGTTGAACTGATTGGCCTTAATTCTAAAAAATATACATGTTTTGGGGCAAAGACAACAGCTCATCCAAAGAACAACATACCTGATGTGAAGCATGGTTGTGGCAGCATCATGCTTTGGGGCTGCTTCTCTTCAGCTACGACAGGGGCTCTAATCAAGATAGATGGGATAATGACTAGCTCCAATATCAAGATATTTTGGCACAAAACCTGCTGGCTTCCAACATAATGACCCAAAGCGCACATCTAAGCCAACCAAGGAATAGCTTCAGAAAAGGAAGATCAAAGTCTTGGAATGGCCCAGACCTCAATCCCATAGAAAACGTGTGGAATGACTTAAAAAGGGCTATGCACAGGAGATGGCAATGGAGCCTTGGCAATTTTGAAGGAGTTTGAGCTCTTTTGCAAGGATGAGTGTGATAAAATAGCAAAGGTGATAGAGACTTATTCACAAAGACTAACTGCTGTAATAAATGCAAAAGGTGTTTCCACAAAGTATATTGGTTAGTTGGGGGGAGGGAGTCTATGCATACTTATGCAACTAGGGAATGTCTGATATGATTTCTGGCTTTACATCACAAAAATCTGCAATTTCAATAAAGGGTGTGTAGACTTTTTATATCCATTGTGTTATTTTGCTCCGATTGCACAGATCCATATACTTATGGCCAGACATGACTGAAAAACGCTTTATATTCTGCTTCTATGGGAGGGATGTACAAGACCATCTTCATAAGAATATTTACCATTTTAACCAACTGTAAGAACCTGCACACAAATGTGAATGCTTTGAAAGATACTGCCTTAAATAGAACTAATATGCAAGGTACATAGTAATGCCTTTCAGACCAATTTTCAAATGTCAGTAAATTTAGACACACAGCTGTACCAGTTGAGCACTAAAAATCAAGGGGGTTCCAGAGATGTCAAGATGGATTTTTAGATGGTTTGGATATTTGTAATCCCTGGTTGACACTCAGACTGTAGAGACATTCTGACATTGTTTGAAGCCAAAACTTTATTTTTATAAGTGTATAACAAAATGCTTTTTCATCCAATTGGTTATGGAAACTATTCAAGGATAAGATTCTTCAAAGCTCTATTGAAAGGTATTTCTTCATGCTTCTTTTAGTTAGCTGTTAAACTGTAAAATACGTATTGGCAGTGTTTAACCTGTGATTAACTATCATCCGATAAGGGGAGGGGGGGAGTCATGTGCTCTCTAATCTCTTAAAGCCTAGAAACAGGATAAATTCTGGCCTGATTGAGCCGCTGTGTGTGGCTTGAATCGGATTACTTACCAACTAATGGTCAACTTGAGACTGGCTTGATCACTGAGAGAGATCAAGGACCAAAGACGGTAACTTCCTCAAAGCTAGTATTTATAGATCTGGGATTTGTGTTCGATAATGAACTGAAAATTTGTTTCATGCTTATTACAGTGCAAACATTGGTTCCGGGAATTCTTTGCTAGAACTTTTGCAGTCTCACAATTGCAACTGTTTCAATATTCAGGAGCGCATATATTAATCAGGGATAGAGACCACATTATTCCAATTCCTAAACATTTGGTTTGGCTTCTAGGTGTACTCTGCCTTTTTAAATTTTATTCATGACAGCTTCTTTACATGTTGCTTTAACACCCCTTTGTTTTAAGCTTAACTTGTATTATGAAAGCATACTCCTTGATTTAATATGAGTGGGCATATACTACATAAGTTTATTTCCCTGTGCATGTCTTCTCACTTCAGCAGAAAACACCACTTAAATCAAATTCTCCACTGTGCCAGCAACAAAGCAGAATTGCAATTAAATGGGGAGGACTGGTAACACTGCAAAGTGGAAACAGCTGGGAATGTCACAGGGTTGTACTTCATGAGAAGAAATGTAAGAGATGAAAAAAAAAAGACAAACAGAGGATGCAGATCTGAAACACTTCCCCTGCAGGCTTGATTTTAGTAAGTCTGCCTTGTCATTGGCTTCACACAGTTTCAATGATTACTGTTAACATCAGAAAAAATGTACAAGTTATTTAACTTAATTCACCATGATAAACAAAATGACAAAAACTTCAGGAGCTTATCTCCAAACATTTGCAAAACGTTTTTACACTGGAAATCTCCAACAACATAACTATGAAACCAGAATAACGAAGACCATATATGAAAAAAGACCATTTGGCCCACCAGGCTCACATGGTTTAATTCTCGGTAGTCCCACAGCCAGTAATGGGAATTAACTCCCGAACATGGAAACCAGTTGAAACTCAAAGAAAGGGACAGCTTAGAGTAGCCAATCAAGACTAAAGTATCCTTTTGATAGGAGGAATGAAATTGTGAAGACTACACTGTGTGATCTGTTTCAGCATTACATGTAACTATTACACCAACTGTAGTTTAAGAATTGGCAAAATATACATATAACAGGATTAGCTCTAGGTTCTAGATTTAAAAACTGCTTTTGATATTGATTCATCTATAGTATTCTATTTTCCTGTGAAGAAAAATGTTCACAATATCTGACATTCTGCAATAGGAAAAAAACTTTTTTTACTATTTAATATTTTTACAGCAGTCACATCAGGAAGTATTGGATTCCAGTACAATAATATTTTTAGAAACATTAAGTATGTTTACAATTTTCTTGGGATCCACATAAAAATGTTAGAACTGACTTTTTTCTCACCTGACTGTAGAACAGATCTGTAGTTACTTAGATGCTATAGTGGGCAATTGGCTCTTTTGAGATTGTTTTGTCATTGCACTGTACACACTGTCATAATGCTGCAGCAAACTGAAAATAATTGACAATGAGATTACTTTCTATGATGGCACGCATATATACTTACAGTGAATCCTATCAAGAGATTGTCTCAGATAAAGTAGCAACTTCACTAATGTGTTTTATAAAAATTTGGGAAAACTACAAATCTGATGCTGAGGCAAAAAGTATAAATATTTAGCTTTGTATATGAAACTAAGATATGAAAGCATTAGTTTGCTTGTAGCAAAACTGCAAATTTATCTGGGTAGGTGTGAGCTATTGCCTTTTTAAGCATTTATTACTTAATGAAAATTAACTGAGTTTTTATACTCATATATAATGAAGTGCAGTATTTGTGGAAAGATTGGATCTAAAAAAATCTTTTAGAATCTTATTCTCTAGACAGAGTGTACAGACAAATCCTGTTTTCAAGAAATGTTTTTTTCTGGCTAAAAACAATGTATGCAAAGATATTTCAGGCTGGTTGCTTATAAAAGTGAGTGAGTTGCCTGTACATTTTTCAGGTTCCTTGAGTCTAAATTATTAGACTTGAAATGCATTTTACCCCAGTGTTACTTACATGTTTTCTATATTCCCCCTTCAATACCAAAATAGTAATGCCTACAGACAAATGTAAATGTGGCAATACATTTTGTATGTAACCCTACACCACCCAAAGAGACAAGTATCCCTAAGATCCTCGTTACCCCCCTTGAAAGTCAATAGTCCACAGATTTCAAAGAAATAGTTATTTAAAAAGAATTTGTTATAAATCTATACTACAAATTCAATAATGAAAACAAAATCAAGAATAAACATGCAGAAATACCAATCCCTATAGCCCCAAAACACAAGAAACAAGGATAGGTCAATAGCATTTAGTTTACAAAATAGCATGTACAAAATTACAAATCATTTTTATTCTCCAAGATCAATAAAATAGCATTTTCTTAGACGTTATGTTATAAAACGCTGTAGGTCATACAAGCTACTGTACATAGCCATGACCTCACACAGTTTGATAAACTGTATCTTGTCTAAATGGTCATGAGCCCCAGAAAAGGGGGGGGAATTCCACACTCCAGTCTTAAAATATGTCTTTTTTTTTTCCCTATTCCAAAAAACATACAAGGTCTACAACAAGTAAACCAATCATTTCCATTCAGCAAACTCACACAATCCCAGGGGGAAACCCCAGGAAGTACTGGATATGATAAATGGTATTGAATGATAATGACAACTTGATCGCTCAGATAAATGATTTTTCCCCAACTTAAAATCTTGTACAGATGTGTTGCCATGCAGGGTCCAGAAGTTAATTGCAAGCAAAGCATTTCTCTGGCTTTAAAATTATTTCAGCTGAGGGAGCACAAACCCAAACAATCCCAAAAAAAAAGTAGAGGGCTTGAAATGGTTTCTGCAGGGATGGATGTTATTCCAATACCAGTGGTCATGAAGGTATAAGTGAACAATCCTGGGGGTTCCTTTCATGGTAATGGTTTGAAAATAGCTCGTGGCCAGGAAAAAACATGTTTCAGTTCCTGTCTCGGCATTTTGGATTCTTCATTTTAAAAGTCATCAAATCTCCCGGAATTCTCAGGATTTTTCAGCGGCAAAGAATTTCATTTTGAGTTTCTTCAAATCACTAATTAAGAAGATTACAATTTAAGAGATTTTGAGATTGCTATACGAGTTTGTTTATATAAGAATGATTTATTTATGCCTGTTTTGTCTTTCGAGGTGCAGTTTTTCCACTCTTACAAGCTCTTGCATCTTCTCAGATAAGGAATTTATTAAATTTGAACTATTTTATAATAAAAGCTTGTGAATTAAGTGTATCTAGTACAGAATTGTACCCAACGTTTATGCATTTGCTAATGAGTGCAACAATGTAACTACTGTAAGTGAGCAGTTGAGTGTTATTGTTTTTCTACTTCTGTTTTATGAATCAGCTAAAGATTGTAAGCATGTTAAAATAATTATCTAGGAATCTTAGATGTTTTATACTGAGGTACCATTTTGTGCTGTATTACAGGGGAAATGTCATCCCAATTTATAAGACCAGTTATTAAATCTCGGTAACAAAATAAATTCATTGATAGTATAAACAAAAGTCTACAAATTTTGAATTATGCACAAAAATTATTAACTTTGTGGAAGTACCGTAAGTCGCCATGTTGTCACAAACCCCATGGCAATGGTGGTCTTGCTCTGGGCGAGAGTTTGCACAAATTACATTTTGAAGCAGTCCTTCCTGCTCACTAGTCAGTGTAATGACTAATGTAATGCAATGTACAGGCAAATAAGTACAGCCTATGCAGCAGACATTTCTCTGCAGAAAATTTCCAACATGATCCGCATGCAGAATTAACAATTAAGTTCCATTTATCGGCAAAATCGTCTCAAAATCAAGAGTAATATTTCTATTGGATTAAAAGATGTATTCACAAGCCCGCTTGTTTACAATGTAATAGGGACACAACACATCATCGCAAGTTTTGTTGCCTCATTCTAAATATATGGCACTGTGCATCCCTGGAAATTTAACCTATTATGTGATGGAAATTTGAGGTTTTAGAAGTCACTGTGTACATTTTACTTTTATTATAGTTTGAAATGCACTCCAGAAAATGCACAGCTGATTCTCTCTACCCCTGAAGTAGATATAAAAATACCATTGCAGTTCCCCTTTAAGGTGAAGTTTTGGTGTTTGAGGAATGCTTTTGAGTTCTGGAACCAATCAGCAATTATAAAGCTGAAATAATGGGAATTTAATTCCAGATATACAAGCTTTCGCATTCACATTTCATAAATGCGAATGTTTTCATGTTCGTTGCAGTTTTCAAGGAACAAAATAAGATCATATAATGAGGGATTACTGCACACAAATTCCTGTACATCACATGATACTATAAAATTTCAAAAGCAAACCATGAAAGGAAGAAAAAAATAAGTTAAAAGGTCTACAGTAAATAAGAAAGTAGCTAATTTTGTCACGTGGCAGGTCAACAACTCATGTTCAAGCATTCTAGACATATACATTAAAAATCAAAATGAAGTCCTGATCATTTAACCCAGCAGCTCCTAACTCCTCATAGTCAAAACTGCAGAAGGTTTCCCATGTTTCTTTACACCATCAATCGCTTAAGACTGGAAAAAGTATAAACTGGTCCAATTAATCCTTTAAGGGTAAGAGTTGTTTATAACTTAAGGTATCCCAACAATATTTCTGTTTGCTTATCTTGAGTACTGGAAGCTGGAAACCTTACCACAAGTGTGACATCACAGAGCCCACTGAAATTAACCAAAAATGTCACCTCATGTGTGAGGTTCTCTAAATCTGGTCTTGCACCTGTAGGCTCACAGTCTGCTGCGATCATACCTGTACTAAAATAGCTGTCAGGACAACAAAGGAATAATTGCCCTGATTCCAATTAGCCTTTTCTTGTACAGAGGAACAGGTAGTGGCAACTCAATTACAATCACACCTTGCATTTTCTGAACTCTTCAAACTGTTCCAGTAAGGATTTAGAAAGATTACACTGAAGTTACCAGTCTGTTGATGACATCTGATTTGGTATCACTTTGTTTTACATCTGATGTTCCCCTCATACAAGGTGTTCTATAGGGTTCTGGGGTGGGAGGTTTACATTTCAGCACTTACCGATTTCACAAATTGGTCATATTTTTGCAGTTCTATTTGCAGATCAAATGCTGTAGGTCTGGCAATTTAGAGATGCCAGTCTGATAAGATTTGCAACAAGAATTTAAGTTCAACAATGAACTCTTGTCACAAAGTCATTAATTCAGTATTGCTATATTCAGTTCCAGCACTAAAAAAATAATTTGATGGACAATAAACACTTTGGTGTTACCTTTCACCCTCTACAATCATTTGATATCAACATGTTAGGAAGATCAAGGGCATCATTTTTTCTACCTGTGTAACATTGCTTAGTTAAGACCACTGCTCTACCTGTCTTATTATTGAAATACTTGCACCTTTATTTAATATTAAACTACATAACGGCTTAAATAGTGGGATGTATTCTAAGGTACTAAAGAGGCTCCAATATGTACAGAAAACAGACTTCTAGCCTAAAGAATTAAGAGTAGCCCAAGGCTGACTCCCTGCAGACTGAGCATCCACAGGTTAAAGAAAAGTCAATATTCCAAACATTCAAGTGTGAGGGCATTACTATCTATTCAGGGTCACACATTTCACAATGTTGTTCATTTTAGGGTGAGCTACAGTATAATGTTTTTGAATCCTTTAGTTATGTTTTAAATTCATGGCTAAACCGGTCTTAAAGCTTGCAAGACAAGCCTCCAGCATCATTGAAACTTTTTTCAAGCACTGGAGTGATTTGGAAAAGTAAAGCTATGACAGGTGTTAACACTTTTGCACTCTATCGTGTCTCTCTGCGTGTTGAAGTTTCTGTGGCAAACCTTGTAGCGTTTTTAAACCATTACATCTCATGATTTTCACACGACATTCCTATTCAGCTGTAATTAAATACTTAAGAGTTAACTAAAGCATCCTTTCAAATTCACATTGGCACTGTAACCTTTTGTCACTAATTTTAAAGCACATAAAAAGAGGACCATTAAGTTAATAGCTACACTGCTTTTATTTCACTACTTTTCAATTGCTGAAGCCCTTTGTTGATCCAAATGCTTTTTATCTGATTAAAAGTACTTTGCGTGATGAAAAGTTAATTGATTAGGAGGCCAAATTAGGATCAAACCAAAACAGATGCTGTGTCAAGGAGCACTTAGCTCTGAAGTAACAAATAAGCCAAATTGCTTTCACCAGTCTTTGCTTTCCTAATACTCATAGCTAATACCACTGCAATGACCTTTTTAAATGCTGTACAAACAATATACCTGTAGTATAAGAGCTTTGTCCAGTCCGGGTCTTGACTCTGTATTGAAGGCTCATATACAGAGAATACCACACTTGGGCTAACTATTGCAACTTTTTCTGGAAAAAAACAGTTTGGAAAACCTTATGGAAACCCACTTAAAACTTGAGCAAGGAATGCAAAACATTTAAACCGTCTGTTTTTGGAGCCGATTGAGGTTTTAAGCAGTGGTCGTAAAAGAGTTTTTGCAACCGTGTAAATGGGATTGCCTCATGTGCACAAACCTAAAACTATAACCTGTGCAATTTCACATCAATCATTCTAGACACAACAAGAAAAAGAGTATTTAAAAAAATACAGAATGGAAACATCAACACAAGAGAGACAAATATCTAAGGCAGTAAAATCATTTTCATTGTGTAGCCACAAACCACATTAGAATCCCCAAATGAGAGGTGTGGTTTATTCTTAACTATTCTCTATGTACTCCCTTCCTGACCAGGCAACTCGGATATACAATAGGTGCAGCACCAGGAACCCTCTACAATCTCACTGTCCCCAATAATCATATTCATACTATGTACAGAGGTTATTCTCTTTCTTGCAGTTGCTCAATGCCACATCATTTTTAGCACTATTTTTCATGTTTAAGGCCCTTCAATCAAGTGGAAAAATGTAGCCTGACATGCTTGGCTGACCATACACTTGTTCTCTCTATCATTAAATAGATTTACAATTTGAAAAACTTGAGCAAAGTGTGTGCCAGAGGGCTCAGATACCATAGACTATGGAAATTCTTTAATGTATTTTTGGTTTCTCTAACTACGGAGATACAATGGCTGTTATTAGCATCCTTTCAGCCACTTTTCCCCCTTTAATGAGGAGAAAAGAACTCCTTAATACTCTCTTAAATTATTTGCATTTTGTGTCAGCACACACCTTGGTCTGAATCCTCTGAAACATGCTCATTAACCACTAAATGTTTTTCTGTTCAACAGAACTCCTTTTCTAAAACTGGAAAATGGTGGGGCTATTTGTTATACAACACTCCACTTCTGTTGGCATTGTACAGTAATTCATCTACGCAATAAGCTTTATGTAGTCATCATTGTCAGGAACCATGCCTGGATTTGTTAGGACATGTAATTTATTATGATTTTTTTTTAAAAAAACTTCATTAACACGCTATCACTTTAACAGATACGGAAGACTTGTTAAACAACATTAAAGGAAAATGCATTGTAAAACCTTGATGTCACTCAAAAAAGACCAACCTCCTTTCTAATAATCAGAGAAACGAGAATAAACAAGAGGTTACAGATTTTAATTTTAAAAATGTGATTAGGGTCACTTAAGAAAATAAGAAAGGTTACAAACAAGAGGAGATCTACCCAGTGTGGTGTACTTGCAGGTGTTTTTATACTGTAGGTGTACAAAATACCAACAGAGGTCATGTAAGGTGTTACTGTATGTATAACTCTCCTTACATGACCTGCAATTCCAATGATGAAAAAAGCAAAAACTGGCACCACACATATAAAGTATGAAAACAAAGGAACTGAGGGCTTCAACATTTTGAAAGATAAGGTTTCAGTGAAGAACATAATACATTATGAAACATATACACATTTGAACTTTGATTTAGATTGTGTTTAAAGTAGGCACGCTAAACTTAACCAAATGATTTTAAGTTTAAAAAACATTTGCTGAAAAAAATTCCCCGATGGGCGACAATGTATGAACAAGGTCTCACGAAATGAAGCCTGGGAACCTCTTTAAACACGAGTTAAAGGTCTTTCTCCTGACATCTCCCAAGTAATATGGCCTTGAAATTAGTAGATTCCTATCATCTATATATGTGAGCAAGTAAACAAAAGCAGTCTTTCAGAGGTCTAGCTATTCTGGTTAGACTTAATCCTACCCACCATGTAGTCAGCATTCTTACACTCCTTACTTTATAGATTAACAACAAATCATTAAGCTAAATTTCATTGTTTACCATTTTCAAATGTCATCTCCATTTTATTTAGAAAATCTCAATGATGCCTTAAAAGGTAAAAAACAAACGTCTGGAAAAGAAATAATAGGCCATGGAAAAATGAGCTGTGCAAACAAGGCTTCAAACAGCTCATGCACAATTTTGAATGCACACAGCAGGAATATTAGAACAACATGATACTGCAAATGTGATTTTGATTTACTTGGGAAAGATCGTTTTAGGCACCACATGGTCTTGACTTCTATGCTTCATGACAAGTGAAACACTTCAAAGTGTAATATAACATTGCATGTTCTTAAAGCCTCATAGAAAGTTCTAAATTTGTCATTACAAGGTGCTGCCATTCCCCGTTATGTGTCGGTCCTTGACACACATTTTTGTGACTGTTAGTGCAGTACTTTTGTACAAGAATATTGGACAAAATGATTAGGCTTAAACAAAAATCTTTAAACAAAATAATTAAAATCCCCACTTTAAACTTCATATTCCTCTTACAAATCCATGCTGATCAGTATTTGTTAAGCCATTTTTGTATCTGGTTTGTTCTGGTTTCTCTGCTGGGAAAAGTAAGGGACTCTTTGAATGCAACTCATGAACAGTTGTGGAACAGAACAGTACAGAGGTGAGGGTTAATGACTTTTTACAAGGCTGTCTCCAACAAGCCCATCCAGACAAGAGAACAAATATTACAATTTATGACCTGTAACAAATGCTTAAAATGCTCTAGCACCAATTGGAATTATACCTAATTCATCTGTCACAGAGTATTAGCCTTTGCCCCCCAGTCCAAACTATGACCCCGATTTAGCAGGGTTAGAAATCTGCAGTGTCATTTTTGAGTTCCACAATTATTTGTCTTGGTTCAACAGTTTGTTTACCAAAACAGTGTCATTTTAAGGGTGGTAGGCAGATGAATTGGAACAGCAGTTTATCTTGCTTTAAAATTGCAATATTTTATGTTTATACACAATTTGAGACTGTAATGAATATTGAAAACAGAAAACAAGTTAAAGAAAACTGATCTGTGGTAAATCCGTCCTGAATGTAGAAAATGGCTTAGGTTTCAAGTTTCCATTGAGGTGAGTACAGAAAAGTCTTCATTGTGAGGCTGTACACTTGACTTCACTCACTGCTGAAACATGCTGAAGTTTTTTTTTAATATTTTTGAGGACAAAAATAATCATGCTTAACATCTTTATGTTTTTCAAAGCAGTCAGTTATAATGTTCCATGTGACTTGAATTAATCCTTTTTTCCTCTCAAGAAAGGCCATTTGGAGTTCATGTTTTTATAATCCTCTATTTTGGAGCATTTTTATTTCAATTTATAATTGTAACTGATTAACAAAACATAACTTTTCAATTATTATGCACTATTGAAAAATAGTTTAGGACCAAAACTCACTTATCATTGTTTTAATGCTGTAATACTAAAACTCTTTAGAGATAATGTCAGTTATCTGACTAATTTGAACATAGTTTTGTTTTAAGGGGGTTTTAAGGGGGTTTATAATAGTGAGAAGCCCAATTTATTAATGTATTGATTATGTATGTACATAGTAACACAGCATATTTGTTAAAATGTTCCGTTATTTTTAATACAACTACATAAACTCTAAATTACTCTGCATAATAGCTATTAAGCTTCCAAATTGTGTTGCAATCTGAATTTAAAATATGACATATATACATTTAGAATCTACTCCAAAAAACTACAAAATGACGTTATATGGATACAAGAAAGATTTAAAAAAAGATTGTCAATTTCATAAGTATTCAAACTTTTTGCTACAGCAACCTAAATCAGTTCAGGTGCAGTTTGAAGGGTCACAAAATTAGTATAATGGTCTCCATCTGTGTGGAATCAAAGTAGTTTAACTTGACTTCAGAGTAAATGCATCTGTCTTGAAGTTCCTTCAAATATTGAATTTCAAGTTAGAGTTCAAATAGTGATACAACGCATCAACTATGAAGACCAAGGAGATTTCAAAACAAGTCACAGAGAAAGTGGTAGACAGGCACAGATCAGAAGAAGGTTACTTATCCCCCGAGTACAATGAAGTCAATCAACAAGAAGTGAATCATGCAGCATACCACCTAGACTACTTGGATACTAGGCTACCTTTCCAAACTGAGCAGTAGGATTAGGAGCAAACGTATTAGAGATGCCACTGCTAGCCAACTGTGACACTGATACATTTGGAAAGTATATGGGAGTCATTAGCTTTTGAAAATTTCAAGATGGGAGTCTCATCATCCAAAAAATGAGTTAACAAAAATCATAAACCCTACAGAAAGATGACCTGTATGAATGAGTGGCAAGAATGAAGCCTTTACTGAAAAAGATTGATCTTCAGTCTTGTGTCTGCTTTATTGCCAATGTGGTAGGAAGGTTTTATCGTCAGACAACAAATTGAAACTTTTGGTCTAAATGCAAAGCATCACACCTGCAGCAATCACAACACAGTACATCACCCAATCAATCAGTACCATGTAATGGGGATGCTTCTCATCTCGGAAGCTGTCCTGATTGAGAAAAAAAAAGATGCAATTTCTTTCTAGGTGAATCATAGAACAAAACCTGCTTGAATCGCCAAAAAATCTGAAATGGATCTAGAACAAACTTGAAGCATTAGGCCCAAGTCACACTCAAATGGTCATATGAGAAACACAAGAGTAAGTGTCCCTGAGTGGTCCAGTTAAAGTCCTGTCCTGAATCCAATAGAAAATGTTTGGCCAGGTTTCACAATTTCAGCTACTGGCAACAAACTTGTCAAAATTGGAAAAATGTTCTGGGATAAATAGCCAAAAATGACACCATTCCACTGCACAAACCAAATGTAAAAGTCTATGTAGAAAAATAGTAAGAACTGCAGCCAAAGGCACTTTAACCAAGAACAGACACAGACAGTGAATACTTATGGAATCAGTACATTTACATTTTGCACATCTTAGAAGGTTTTTCCAACTTTTAGTTGTCTATTAAAGTATAGTATGACTATACTGAACTAAGACTATACTAAATACTAAACATAGTATGACTTTTAAAGAGAGAGGAAATTCTACACCTCACTCTTGATCCGTACTCTTTATAGTAGAGTAAAACTGGTATACATTGTTGGAAAAATACTGAAGAACAAGTCCATATGTGCCCAATATTCATTCTGTTTTTAAAAAGTCTATTCATTTTATGAAGTGTGCTTTATGTCAAATCATCTACAAATGTTCAAATACAAAGAATTAAATAGAAAACTAAGTTTCAGTAAAAGGCATTTCAAACAGGTTAGTTTTAAATGTATCCAAGCAGTCAAGAGTCCTTAATTCTTCTGGGAAAGGATGTGTGAAGTACGAACACACAAAAGATGTATTGGCAATATTGGAGTTCATTTGCTACTGGCTAAGCAGGCAAAGTGAAAACAAAGCAACTTCCTGGAATCAATCACAAGCTTTATGAGGGGCTGCCTTACCAAACTCACTGGCACACATGTGTTCCAGGATGGCGTCTGTTTTCATTTCATTGTCACATGGCGGGCAGATGCCAGAGTCTGCAACAAAAAGGCAAGACGTTGTTAAAGATACAAAATGTGAAATGTGTATATATATATATTTTTTTGTGCAAAAGGTCAATGTTTATGGACAAGAAATGGTAAAAACAACAGAATTAACTGAAATATTTTAGTATGTTCTTCCACATTACTGGATCAAATGGTCTCAGAGAAAGTATATCTATTTCAACTCATCATTTTCTTCACAAGCACTGTGCTTTATGTTGGGCAGAAGGGAGGTTTACGCTGTCTCACAGCTAATAGGCCTTGGGTTCAACTATAGTCATTGGGACCTTTCAGAATGGAGTTAAGTTTGTTTCTTCTTCCAAGGTTTTCCTCCTAATTCCATACTGTATAAGTGTGCAGTTGAGGTCTGGCAACTATAGCTGAAAACTAATTCATTGCTAAATCTGGGTGCAGTGCATCTTGTGACATGCTACATCTGCTAATCTGCATGTTATCTCAAATGTAAAGTTGTGAAAAATTATTCTCCACATACATTTATCTTTAAAAATAACAAGTAACATTCTTATAATGTGGATTTCAGTTTATTTAATGAGAAACATCCTGAACATGTGAACAAGTTTTTCCTACATTGTTACTATACAAATGTATGATCTTGACCTGCAATTACTACTATTTTTCTATAGTTTTTTTGCACAGTGAGAAAGCTTACACTAAGGTTGCCGTATAGAAAACTGAATTGTGGGACACGATTCCAGACATAATGAGGCCTTCATAAGATCTAATAAGTCAGGTAAAAAGAACGATACTGAAAGGAGAATAATCCAAGGCGGTTATTCATGTCAATACTAAACTACCAAAAAAAGACATTCAACAGCATGTTTAGGATTAAGGAATGCTTCCCCAGATGAGTCAATCCAAAAGTTATAACCATTTCCTACATATACAGTATATGGAAACAAGATGCTTGCAATTCTTAAAGTGGCATAGGGTGATTCATGGCTTTGCAGTCATACAAAAAACCCTATAGTAAACCTAACAGAGATGAATGACCGTCACCACCAACCTTGAAATACAACAGACTTTGGGAAAAGAATCAGCCCTGTGAACGTCTGCATGATTGGCAGATTACATTAGTACAACAAAAATGCTTTAACCATTTTGAAACATATATATTTTTTTTTTATTTTATATGTACCCAGTTTGGAAACTGAAAATTATTTACATCCCAGCTCACAGCACTGCAGGGGGAGAAAAAGGCAGACCT
Organism: Lepisosteus platostomus; assembly: GCF_059453375.1. Taxonomy (NCBI): domain Eukaryota; kingdom Metazoa; phylum Chordata; class Actinopteri; order Semionotiformes; family Lepisosteidae; genus Lepisosteus; species Lepisosteus platostomus. The sequence goes on from NC_142613.1 coordinate 11,348,011, forward strand.
CCTTAAAGCAGTCCGTCAAAAGATAAGGCACCCTGGAGGAGAGGAAGAAATATTTGGAAGAGTACAACATCTGTCACCAAGATCACTGGAAGATCTTAGGTTCCATCTTCCAGAGGGATGAGAGAGCTCTAATTGACTTACCGCAGTCTTACCACTGACACTGCACTGCCAGCTATGCACCATAGCTTAGTCTGCTGGTAACAGGACCCAGGATCGAGTACGAGCTCAACACACAGTGATGGCATTTATTGTTTGGGCTTCTCACTAGTCCTTCACAAAAAATGCATTTAAAATAAACTGTGTGAATGTATCATGCTAGTTTTTGTTGGAATATTTTGTTGCATTTTGTTTAGATTGAACTTTTTCTCTCAAAAGGACTGTATTTTGATTGTGGAACTGATATTTTATTTACATAAATTAAAAAAAGCAAAAAGGTGTAACTAAAAACAATGAAAAAGTAGCAGGTAGGTCAGGTCTCCTGAACTAAAGAAAGAACTAGCTGGAGGTGCTTCTCTAAGTTTCTGAATGACTGGCTGTATGTCAATAAGAATGAGGCACTTCTATAGACAATTTCAGACAGAGACAGTGCCTGTCTTGCCACAACCTTTATGTGAAGCCCTACTTAAAGACATCCATGTTATATTCTGTTGCTACAGCACAAGTATTGTTCAGGAAACAGTGGTGCTGACAACAAGCCCTATAAAAACTTTCGCAAAAAGCATTAGAAAAAACAATAACTCCAAAAAGCCTTTCACGCTCCAGAAGTCTATATCAATCTCATTTAAACATATTTCAAATCAAACATTATTATTCTAACTTGTTTGTGCTTTTGCCTTAGCTGTTGAAAACAAGTATTTGAACTACAAGAAATCAATCTTAGTTTTAAGAGCCGATCCAGACTTATTTATGATTTGTGTGCTGCAATGTTGAGTCTGCACACAGAAGAACGTTTGGGAAGTGATCAAGACATTGTGTAAAGTATACGTTTATAATTTCACTGCCAAGTTACTAAAAGGCTGCCAAATTGTCATCCTGTTCCACAATTATCATTACTTGAAACAGCAGTAATGGTAGAAATAGTTTCTTAATGTAATCAAATAATACGAAAACAGTGATAATTAAACTCAGCTCATGTGATAATTTAAAGATGATTAGATCTCGTCCCATTTCTTTATACATGCTAGGAATGAACACAGCAAAGGTACAATAGTGTGCCGCCTGGACATAATCACAGTAAGAAATGTACATGGATGGCTTCGCTTTATATTCACACCCAATCAAAACTACAGAGACCATGGGTTGTTGTAACAGGTTTTACATACAAAAATATATTGTAACTTATTGGGGAAAATTGGAATAGAGAGAACTAACACTAGTCTCTTTTCTGACCTCCCAGTTCTTGTCTGCCTATTACAAACAATATGTAAACTTCAAAGAACCCCCTTGACGTAATTTATGCATAATTTACGCAATTTACTTGAAAATAAAATTATAGCTGTAGCAAAACTAAGATTCTAGTGACTTTAGCACTGAAGTGGAGTTTGAGCAATAGACCTTTCAGAAAAGGCTTTCACCCTCACTAGGTTACCAGAAATACCAGAATTGTTTGCATTACAGAGCCAAGATCTGAGAAATCGATTTGACCACCACCATGAGGCTTTCATTTCCTTTCTAATCATAAAAAAACAAGACAAGAACAAAATCCTTAAGTATTTGTTAGATGCATATCCCAGAGGATTCTATCTCATTTTGTTCCTGACACATAATAAAAGATAATCAAATAAAGAAATTCAGGTAATAAAGAGTCTAATAAACACCAAATTCCTGTTTGCACTTTGTAGTTACCATTTTACAAAATAAGGAGATATTCTACAATGGCAGAGACTTTCATCCAACAGAGCAATTTTTCCCCCAACTCTCCACACTGGTTTTTCTGGTTAATTTCGAATTAATATAAATGATGATCAACTTAACTAAAATATGGGTAGATGACATTTTGCAATGAAGTTAAAAAAAGAGACGAATTTTCAAAGCCTGACTGTTTTATAAGGACATAAGCGTTTTCAAATACCAAGATGTTAAAAGAGTTTTATTGGAAAATTATATTCAGGGGAAGTTCCAAATCTTTTTACCCCCCCAAGATCAAATTTTCCATATCCAAATAAGATTTCTGAAATGATATTTAAGTGATGACTAAAAAAAGCTTGATTTCTTACTCGCATGTTGTTTCTAATGTTTTAAACTCTAAAATATTCACAATTCTTTCCAGAAGCAGAGAGCAGACTCTCCAGGGCAAAAGGCCAGAAAAATCACTATGCCTTCTTATCATCAAGGGCCAGAACCCAGCGCCCTGACCTTGCTGTGGAATTTGCTTGTTTTTATGACATGTCATAATGTCATGGCCCGCAGTGCAACAATACATTCTGCTATCTAGCTGGCTGACCAATGGGGAATGCAAGTGTGCCTTATCTGACAAGGAGAATCCCCCCTTTGAAGCTATAAAACATCACAGTGCTTTTTCAGTTGACTTACGGAACACAAATTGTGTTAAACTGACCAGATATAAGCCTTGTGCATGACTTTACCCTGTCATACAGGGCCTGATGCAGAAAGCTACCAGCCATAAATTGTTTCCTTTGAAAAGACTTAGAATGGTATATGGAAAAATCACATGATGATGATGTTAGCTCCACATTTAACGCCAATTGATCATGCCTGGTCTAGTGTGATGCAATATTACATTTCCCATAGCAATTGCACAGTTCTACCTTGGACCCCCTTTTTAATGATCAGTTAACACTTTGTATCCATGCAAATATTTTTTGCATAATGAAAGAAAACTCATCTATATTTTAAAATAAAGATGAATTAAAGAAAATCAGAAAGAACTCCTTCCATCACAGTTCATTACATTCCATCATGTCATAATTATCTTTTTGGCCTCAAGTCAAACAACTCAGTGTCCTGTCTGGCTGACTTACCAATGAGGAGTTAAAGTAAATGCATAAGGCTGTATATCTGAAGTCCCCTGACTGATCAAAAATTGGCTTAAGAGGAATGTGCAAACAGTTTATTTTCTTGGCAACCTGTACAACAGCTTTCCATTAACCTACACAGTTGCTTTATTAAAGAACAGCTTCCTATCCACACAGAAAAATAAGTGTCCTTTAACATCCAAAGAAGAAGCCCTTAAGTAATGAAATTTCACAGCATTTCTACACCAATAATGTACGTTTGTGCATAACAATCTGAATCAGGCCCTGTATGAGGCACAGAGCTAGGCTAACAGACATACCTGTCACAAAGTGGAGCAGGTATAAACATCGTCACAGCTCTGATTGATCATACATCAGATGTGACGGATTTTAATATGGTGGGGTATGGATATGTTTTTAATATTTCACAATACATCTGCCACAAAATCTAAAACAGAAAGTCAAAAAGAAAAACAGCATTTGACATCTGCACCCCAGGCTGCTTTCATCATTAGGAACAATTCAAAGAATGGCAAATTATGAATGAACAAACCATTCAGGAATATTAATATTTTGGTCAAACAAAACCACAGAGCGCACTTTACACTTCAGTAGGCTGAAAAACACAATCAATAAAATTCAGACAAAGGTCTTTTTTTCAAAAACAGAGAATATGCTCAGATGCTTCTGAATCGAGATAGGAATGTTTAGAGAATTTCAGCTGAAATGGAATCCAAGCAGTGCTTTAATGGATTAACCCGCTCCAGGGGACCAGATACAAATGCTTTTGATGTTACCTGGAAAACCGTTGGAGGAGCTTCAGTTGAAAAGTTAGTCAGAAACATATGTCTACATTTAATTGTTGGATGTTTCGCTCCAGGATCTGGACAGCTGATCGTATCGAAGAAACCACAGGGTTGTCTGTATGTATGGTGGTAGAAGATTGTGCTACCTGCTTTTTAACCTTGTTCGGAGAAAGCATTGCTAGATCTGATTCCTAATCTGGTCCAGGAGAACTGTAAATACAACAAGGTTTACTGTAACCTCCTAATATTTTCTTATGGCATTAACAAGTCAATGTTTCTGATCAATACAGCAAGTGATCTATGCAATTCTCAGATCAATTTGCTACTCAAAACCAGATGGGCTCGATGGACCAAATGGCCTCCACTTGTTTACAAACAGTAAATGTTCCATGAGGGATGTTTCCAATCCCAAAGAGCTCTAAATTACTTAATTGACTAAATAACCTTATTAACAAAAGTGATCACTGAGCATTTGTTCCACGTTTAGGAATGGATGATTTAATGTTACATATAAGACCTCCTGGGAAGCAGCTCTTTAGGACCAGCTTCACCATCCTCTCTCCCATTAACCAGAGAGGAATCAACTTTAACTGCCAGTCTTACAATCGTGGATTATCAAGAAACATTGTCAGATGCCGTTTAACCAGACACTTGCTACATAATGATTACAAATTCCCACATTAAAAGATACATGTTGTAACAGATCCATCTACTGTATATACCTTTTCAGTATCTAAATCCTACAATGCAACATTCTAACAAATTATGCCCTTTATCATCATGCTCAAATGACACTATATGTCATGTTTACCCACTTGTAGTGAAAAAGTGCTAGCAGAATTAATTTGCCATACTTTCATGTAATACCCAAAGAGGCAAAGGACTCTCATTATCATTTCAGCACATAAACCAAGCTGTTGCATATTTTGTTCAAAGCAGAAAGATCTAGGCTCCCGCAAAAACTTCCAAGTTTTAGGACCGAAACACACTGAAGAACCAAGCTTATCTACAGTGGTGGAACATTGCCCCACTGGTCAAAAACTGCTTCTTTTCCATCTCCCGGTTTAATTTATTCCAGTAGAGTTCTCCAAAATATGCATTTAACCAGAAAATCTCACACTTACCTAAGATCAAAAACTTGGACTCCTTCATGGAAAGCAATATTACTAGGTTTTAAACATGCACATTTAGGGAGATAGTTATTTTTGTTATTACTTTTTAATTTACCTTGGGAAAGGAATATGTAATCATAGGGTGTGTGGATCCATTTTTAATTATAAATGGAATTTTCACCCTGTGCACTACAATAAAATCTCAGGAAAGGGCTTGTCAAGAAAGACACTACTGTCTGACAGGCAAAATAAATTACAGCTGGTTTGACAGCCACTTCATGCCCAGAGCAGCCTACAAAACCAAAAGCTTAAGGAATAATGATGAATCATGATAATGAATTTACACAAGCAAAAGCTTTAAGAAATTCCACAAGATTATACGCTGTGAATCAAAAGATTCTCATTCATTATGTTTTTTTTTTCTTTTAAATGTTATAATTAGCATAACAATGTTGCTTAATATGCATCTTTTGATCAATTCTTATTTCTAATGTGGAGATTTACTTTTTTAATATGCAAGTAATACCTATAAGATGCGGAGCATTAGTAAGGCAATAGTGTGCAAATACTTTTGAGCACTGTTCTATAACTTTTAAAGCTGTTATAGGGTCTTTACACAATTTAAAAATCATTTCAGAAAACACTTTTGTAATAAAAGGGCTTTGATGATAACAATGACATTCTAATATATTAGGCAATACAGCATTTTCAACTAAAAACTATCAGGTCACTTACAAGTTCTGTGCTTACATCTGTGGATGTTTCAAACTGTTTTGAACATGTGGGAAAATTCAGAAGACATTCACAGCATGCAATCTGGATAAAGTCAAAAGACTGAATCAAGCCCCAGACCCGATAGCATTTTACCAATCTTAAAAGTAATAGGTATTGAGGGGAGTTTTACCTTTTGATGTAATTCAAGTAGAAATTAATTCTGGAATCTGTACAGATTAAAAAGGAAACATCATAATCTTTAAAAAAAATTACATCTAATTCTAAAACAAAGTAGTTCTCAAAGCTCTAAAGTGAAAGAAACGGGTATGATGACCTTTTTAGTTTTTAAAATCCTTCTTCAATTATCAGCTCAGCTGGTAAAAACCTTTACCTTTTTACCATTTTTTTTGTTCTCAAATCTAGGACTTGGAGGCAAAACCAGAGGGCGTGGAGGCTGTCCAGTGAAGGGGCACTCTCTTCCCCAGTGTTTGATATCAAGCTCTTTACAGTACAAATAAGACCTCCAGCTTAAGCATAGACACTATTTGAGATGAGGGAGGGTGGAAATCTGCTAGGAGCTCAGGAAAGGTGATATGCATTTTGAAATACTTTGGCATTATGGAATCTGCTCGTACAGAGGCATGGATATTGTGAAAAGGTAGAACTGAAAAAAAAACACATGCTTGAGCTCATTTGGCATTACCTGGCACCTTCATGCCAATCTCATTAATCAATGTCAGCATTAAAACTTGGCTACAAGTAACCGACCATGCAGGTGGGAACACTGTGCATGGAAAAGTCTACCAGCACATTACTCAATTCAGTTACACTGAGGAGTGCCAAGTCAAAGCCCATCATTTATTTCAGGATTTCCTAATGCAGGTCTTTAGATCCCCGTTGTCTCCAGAGTTTTATTCCAAGTATACCTCTAACTACTTTCAGCAAATAAACTTAATTGATCAATTAGCTTTATTTGACTTTTTCCCCAGCATTTTCAGCTTGTAAAAAAAAACTAGGTAGGACAAGAGTAAATAAAAAGGAAAGAGTAAAGGAAAGAGTAAAAGAAAGTAACCTTTACTCTTAATACCAAATGTATGTACTGTAAATGTAACATAATAACCTCCTACGAAATGCATAATTATTCCCAATGACCAGGTATTCAGGGAAAAAACAAGGCACTGCCCGACTTGGAGACTAAACAGATTCTTTTTTAATTTCTTTATAATAATATAGTCAGGTCTAGGCATACCTCAAACCAAGGAACTGATCTTCAGCAACTAGTTAAAAAACATGTAATAAAGACAGTAGTTCAATTAGCTTACATACCTTGTGTTCAGTTGGAATGATAACATCAAAAGGATTGTGAAATGCTGCTCACTCCGTTTATAAATGCGGACCCTGGGTTGTGGATGTCTAAGCTTTCATGTCATTTATACTTAATTTTCCCATGATTTGATGCTTAGAACATCTCTCTTTTTATACAAATATTAAATGAACCAGCATTTGATAAACTGCTACCTGTCATGTCCAAATACAATCAAGATCAAAATATTTCTGTCTGGTTGGTACATACATAAGTGACAATTTTCCAGACCAATGCCAGTTATTTTTCAATTTTTTGTTCTTATTCCTGCAGTGCATAAGTATGTCTTTTAAGATGCCTTTAATATCCGTAACTCATTTCATAATCCTGCCAAATTTAAGAATATCTTTTAGTGAGACATGGTGTTTGGGGACATTTGTCAGCTAGGGGTAATTTAAAATGTTAAAAAATGTCAGTTACATCTGTAAACACGTACATTAAAAACAAATGCATGAATAACCTAGCATTCATTAATAGCTATAAAAATGCATGAGGTCCTGTCATGATAAGTAATCAAAATTTCAAATTCTTATAACTTTCCTTAAAGTTAATAATTAAATCAAATTTAAATTGTGGTTAGGCTGAATGAAAGGCTATACTCAGAAAAAAAAGTAAATGTGTTCTTTTTATTTTAATTATAAGGAAGGTTGTGAATATTGGGCTATACATTGAAAAGTTTTGATCTTTAAACTATTAGCAGAAACTTTCATCACAAAATGGTCACTTCATTTTAGCTATAATGATAAAACAATTGCTTTTGTATTAATTAAAGCATTAACAAATTTAAGCATGAATAGAATTCAAATGCAGCATACAATTAAAAGATCTCATTAGTGCTTAGTTGCACATACTGTACTGCATTGATTACTACTCATTTTTCAAAAGTTACAACTTTAAGTATATTTTTCTGCTTTCTTAAGATAACTAAACTTTCTAGTCACAGTGGCTTCAGCTATGCTTCCACATAGGTTGGATACGTATTGTGCTGGCAACACTTGTAGTTTATTTTGTTGTTTTTGTATTATATTGACTAGTTATGACCATTGTTTACCACAAATATGCACAATGCAGACATGTATCCATGTTTCTAGATCACATAAAATATAAGAACAGCTCATAAAGAAATCTTTGGCAACAAAGAGGAGAAGTCTAGGACTTTAAATAAGTTCTTTGTTATTTGTAAAAAAAAATGCAGGCTAGTCTCCAGAACATAAGATTCTTACCTTAAGATATTGCATTTTATTATACACAGAATCTACAGTTGCAGAAGAGTCTTTAATACTACACTTAAATAAAAGCTGATTTTCCAAAATACATAGTACTAATATATTAAAGAAACAAAACGTTGTTAATAACTGAAATTAATTTAGTAACAAACTTAAGTCTCAGATCCCCAGTCACTAATATTTCAAAGTAAGAGCCTTCAGAATTTAGCATTAAAAACTACCCAGAAATCAACAAATTCACAAAGGTGGTGTGAAAATAGTAAAGGAAGAGAACAGAGGATTACTCACATGTAGGTGCCAATCACCTCATTCTTATTGAAATGAAGTGCATCTGGAAGTAACAGTTTTGAGTGGCAAGACCCCGAGAGCTGTGGTTAAGACACTGATCATAATTAGGTGGTCTTCATTGGTATGTAGGCTCCTGTTGTCATAGAAATTACGTTTGCATCTTTTTAACTAATGGACAGTTACTTTTTTTCTCAAATACAATCCATCAGAACTTGTGGTCTCATCTTCTCATGAAATGGCAACAATTTTTGTGTGCCCTCTTTAATGACACTGTGAAATTCTAAAAATATTCTCAAAGTTAATGGCATTGATGGGGTCAAATTAAAAGAACAGTAATGAAGTATAAAAGTATAAAGTACATAGCAAAGAAAATATCTTACATGTTCATGTCACAAACCTTATTATATATCAGTGTTAGCATACTTTCCTTCAATAGTTAAAATGACCTTAACTTTGCCTAATTTAAGATTTAGGAACATTAGCGATTGATCTCCACATTGAATATTTACACTAGATATACATAAATACACATGCATGTGGTCTATTCAAACACCTTTACTGGTTACACTTTGATGAAGCAAAGTACAAATTGCACCCATGTGCGAAGAGTATGGATAAGGAACTACCTGGTAATTCAAAAGATGCTATTTTTAATTCCCATCTTTTCATCTTTGCATCTTTTCAAATTAGCACCCACTTATGACTCTAAGTAGCACTCTGGTAAATTGCCCGCCAAATTGCACACCTTATGCGCAGATTAAAATAATTGATTGTCAAAGTAACATCATTGTATGGACTTCACCGTTATGAAAGGGAATCAGGTTGGCAGCAGCAGAGAAATGAAAACCACTATGTTAATACGGTCTAAAATCCTTGCTTGATTGCAGCATGAAAAAAAGGAAAACGGTGCATGACTCTTACTTTATATATTGCCCACTACTTGCAATTTTCCACACATTCTCAAGCACTTCTACAACCTCATGTCTCAGGGAACTGGGTCACAGAACTCTATATACCCAGAAGTGCTTTTACAGAACCTTACTCTCAACTTCTAAATCAGAACTTTTCATAGTAAACCACAGCAAAATCCTGCTCTTTTAATTGAGTGGCAGCTTTTATGGTGGTAGTACGACAGGATTTCATTCATTCATTTCAATGTGATTTTTAAAGTATAAATCACATATATCTATTAATAAAGAAAATGAGCTATGACAATTTTAAGTCTAAATACACAGGTAAAGTACAGATTGTTCCATTGTTTGGGTCAGAATCCATTAAATTCAGACTAAACAAGAAGCAAATGAAATCAGGAAAGTGGTACACTAAGAACATACTGTGACTTTTGTGGTTATAAAAGGATTTACAGAACCAATTTCAAAATTATTCACTTTTCCAATCTTTATACTAGGTTTTGGAAAAATTCTAAAACACAAGACTTATTTTATCGATAATCCTGCTGCCTCTTGCTAGATTTGCACAACAGCTGTTGTCAGATAATTGCATGCAAATTTTTACTGGAGACAAAAACTTTGAAAAAAGCCCACTCAACTATAGTTGAGAAAACTTAATCCTTGGATGATTTGTACCACAGCCAAACAAATTTTAAAGCATTTTACAAGAACTGATAAGACAGGAGAACAGGTGTCATCCTGTAACAGGAATGCTGTGTGGTCGTCTGCAAATTCGGCTTGTCTAAGCTGCTGTGAGTTATTTTGGGGCTCTGTGCCAAAATATACTTGGGACCAGAATTTTTGACTAACTCTGCAGTAGACTAAAAACCAGGACTACGAACCCCTTCCAAGAACACAGAAACTTTAAATGCGCACAACAGCATGCATTTCCTTATCTCAATACAATTCATTACAGAAACTTAACAGCCATATCAGAATATCACTGCAACTGACAAGAACTGCTTACAAGACAACAAGCTTTAAAGCAAAGCTTATTTCATTGGCTGAATAGATGTTGGCATTCATTCATGCAGATGTTTTGCACACATTATGCAAAGACAACTTACAGTTGTTGGTACTTGTTTTTATTTACCATGTCTTCTCAATTCTTATTTTTACCTAGATTATATTGTACAGTCCTAATTGATCAAATAATTGACTTCTTATGACCACAGAATGTCTATAGCATGTCATTTCTACTCTCATCATTGTACTTTGTAGTCAGAAAAACCAAAAGTGTTATTATCCTCTAACTCTGTAGGAGTCCAACGTTTTTCATTTTAAACCAGCTGAAGAAGAAAATCTTTAATTATAATCATATATGACCTGCAAAAATTAAGATTTATCGAAAATAAAAGATTTTTACCTACGGAGAATGCAAGGAGCCAACTCCCTGAAAAGTAGGAAATGCATTACATCTCTACAGACACCTTTAGCAGCACAAACAACATTTCTGACAACAATCAGACTGTAGTACAAGATTTCCAGTCACACCGTTTTCATTTTAAATAACTGAGGCAATTCATCTTGAAAGCTTACTGCATCACCTTTTAAAACTAGTGTACAACTGCAATTCTTTCAGACTACTCATAAAGCTTCCCTTGCTTTTAAATCAGTGTTTAACATTATCATTCCTTTGTTTTAAACCACATTATGGGATCCCCAGATGAGGGCTGATTGATGTCAAGAGCAGACAGAAACGGAAATTAAAACTGAAGTGTTTATCAATGCTCCTAGGCACAATATTGGAAGAATATGCAATTTTTTGCTTGGAAATTTAATCAAGTATTGTTAAGTTTGAAAAAAACAGCTTCTTTCAATCTTTAACCAGTTCCTTCATGTTCAGTATTTATGCAGAATGTAAAGTGCTCATTTTTAGAACTGTGAAAACAACACTTTGTTTTTTCCTCTTGAAGATGTGTTGTTTTATGGTCACTGACATTAGTCTTATTTTTATAGCTGTGCAAAGCGTAAAAAAATAGTTTCAGAACACGCAAAGTACATTTGATAAGTATATTTGAGAAATTGTAATTTATACATTTAAAAACCTTGTCATTTAAATATTTCATATTTTTCAGTTACCAAAATCTAGATGTGCCGATTTTAGTGTTCCAACTCTATGTAAGTCTCAAAGGTCAAAAGACATAATTCAGTAAAAGCACAGTTACAGACAGTTTTAAAAAAGTATACAAATTTCAAATTACAGTTAGAACAAGCGTTACGTGAGTATTAATACCACAAATCTTTTCCAATTTAATTATTTTACATTTTCGAAATGATTTTATTGACAAAGATATCAATGGGGGCTGATTTAATTAAACAGGACTTCGTTATGGAAAATGTTCCCACAGTTCATACAAATTTAGTCAGTTACTGTATGTTCAATTACACAAAATATTGTTAAATTTACCGACATACTAACACATACAGACTGTGTATCCCCTTGTGTGAATGTACAGACTAAGTACTTCTCATCTAATTCATTGCACTGGATTCAACAACTGCTTTTGCCTCCAGTAATAGAAGTTGCTGGTCAATCATCATGACAAGTATTACAAAATTGCAGCAATGACCCATTTTATGGAGGGATAATGATCCTGATAATGGTATTTATTTACTTCACATTTGAAAATTCCCTTTGGATTTATGACAGATAACCTAATATTTTATATTCTCTGTTGGGAAAATGGCCCTCTGTAAACCAGTGTCTTTTGATTTCTGCACAAGTAATGTTGAAAGCTGTAGAGACTACAAACCAGTAAATCTTTATGATTTGAGCACTGAATAAAACAGTAAAGAATAGCTATGAATTCCAGTTCAAAAGCAGCCTAGATGTAACATGCCTCTATAGGAGTGTGTATATAAAAATAATATACTTCTATGATAAATTTAAATGTGTATGGTTAACCAGAAGTTTTCAGATTCTATTTTTTACTATTCAGAATAGTAAAAGACAACCCACTGTCAATCCATCCTTGAAAAAGGAAGCCAAAAGTATGTGCTCCAGAAGAGAGAAGCCATTCAGCTATAACATACAGCCTTAAACCCTTTAACAAAAGATGCATTTATGTAATCCAATGATTCTCTCTAGAATCAGGAAAAAAAATTATGGGGGGAGGACTGCAAGGTTAGTCGTGAACCTGCAATTACATTTGCAGACTTAATAAAGGAAGGACATTTAGAATTTGCCAAAGATGCTGACTGCTTTTAAACACCATGTGCAGCTCCTTCTGTCAGTGGGTTAGGAAACAAAGCTTCTTAGTTTATTAAAACCAGTTTAAGTTAAAGTTTAATTATACCTATTATTTTATGTTTATTTGGAATTACAGGCAATTAGTATAATTGAGCAGTGCAAGACCATTAACAGAAAAAAAATACATGAATTAATAGTAATTATCTAATAGTAAATGTAACACTAAGATAACCCCCCCACTAGCATTTTTACCAAAACATAGCAGTTAAGAGTACATGACTTAGGAGTGCTTTCGAAGAATGAAGGCTTAATCATGAAAGTAAATCACAGACACATGCATACAGTGCATGCCAAACCATTTTAATGTTTTTTAAAATTGAAATTTCTTATTTTGCTCAAATGATTCATGTAATCTGGAGCAAATGAACTAAGTTTAAGATTTCTCTTCCTTTACCACGCTTTTGAAAAATAAAACATGTGGTTTAAAGAAGAGTTGAGTATGTTCAGCATAGAAGTCCATAGTGCAAGACAAAAATTGAGGAATTCATATTCAAAACATAAACATAAGAACAAAACAAGGACAATTAAGAATAATATTCATCATCATCATCATCATCCAGATGAACTATACGTATTTACAGTAACTTGTGATCTGCTCTTTCTCCTTTTGAAAATTCCTTTGCTTTGTTTGCGTACTAGATGAAATAGTAAAAGTAGCCTCTCTTCTTTGTTTTGAGTGACTGAAAACACTCTTCAGACACATTATGTTTTTACTTGTTAAGGTGTTAAAACCTTACCCAATACTAATTAAATGCTCATGTGCAGCAAGGATTGTGCAATAAATTATCACTACCTGAAAATAATAAAATAGCAAAGACTATCCGATTGCAGTCTGCATCATTATATTTTTAGGATATAAAGGTCTAATTTACTCAAATGGTAAACTGGAGATCTAGAAAGGATACAGGCTGTTTCTGCTTTCTATTAAAATTACTAAAGAAAAAAAATCCATATTGTTTATTTTTAGTAGAAAAGTATGACCTGCATGTATTCAAAGCATTAACAGAAAAAAACTTCTCAATAGCTCAATAGATCTCACAGATCTCTTCAATTATTCTCCCTTCTATAGCTGACAACTAAATGGCTAAGTGACAAAAGGACAGGTTTAGTTTTTACACTGAATCGTTTCATGGGCATTTGCAACAGACTCACCTTCATGCACTATGTAGAGAAAAACAAAGAATTAAAAGATCATCTTTTACCTTGGGTTTTGGCGGGTTCTGTATTGTTGCTCATGGCGATGCAGACATCATCTTGGGGGAACTTGTCGCAGGTAAGCATCTCTGGCCAAGGGAAGCCAAACGCCTCCATGATGGGGGTACAGCCATCCCTCACAGCCTCGCACAGCCAGCGACAGGGGTAAATGGGGCGATCCAGGCAGACAGGGGCAAATAGGGAGCACAGGAAGACTTGGGTGCCTGGGTGGCAGTTTTTGTGCACCAGAGGCACCCAGCTGCCGGCCTGCTGCCTCACCTCTGCCATGGTCTCATGTTCCAGGAGGTTAGGCAGGAGCATCTGGTTGTAGCCCACATTGTGGCAGAGCTTCAGGTCATCAGGAATGTCCACACACTGTGGGGGCTTGCCATAGATGCGCCCCGTGGGGTACTGATCCGACTTCCAGCTCAGGTATTCATATTCAGAAGCCCCAGTAACAGGCACCAATAAAATAATTAAAGCCAAAGACATGAGGCTCCACAACGGCAAGGTGAAAAAGCACTGCATTCTAAGGGGAGGCACAATTCTTTTTAAAAAAAATACCTTTATATAATACGTTAAAACAGCTTGATTGTATAAACTGATAGCCCCAGCTGTTGTGTTTGCTGACTAAATCTTAATGACAGATCCCCAGCATCAAAGCTCAAGCCGCTGTCTCGCAACCTAAAATGAGAACCTTTGCGCTGCTACTGCTACTGCGGCTGCTACGCTTGCTTTCCCTCCTCTGAAGTCAAACTACCGCTCGGCTAGGTAGCATTGCGAAAAATGCACGCTGTCCAAGCAGAAGAGGGGCTTGTGAAGTGCGCACCGTCCAATCGGAGAGCGTCAGCGCCTTTTGGTAGTCGAAAGTCAATCAAAGAGCTCAATTAGCCAATCAGCAAGACAGGGCTTGACATTTTTTTGTTCAACTTTACTCCTCCCTTCCCAAATGTGCTACCTGATTGCAGCAACAAAGTACATGTTTAGCTCATTTTATAGCAGAACGCACGTCCCCTTCCCCCACCACACATCCACATTTTAAATAATATTTAGGTCGCTGCCTAAAAAAATGTTTAGCCCCTAAAAGCGTATTTCTGATAATGGACTACAGGACGGGTGCTGCGAGTTGCGCTATTCTGTATATACATAAATAAGAGAAAAGTGTAATTCACAGAAGTTGCATCACAATGCACATTTGTAGTAGACAATGTTTTAGCTATGCGTCTATTAAGGGGATCCCGAAGCTTCAATGCAATTTCTTTTTTAGTATTTCCGTTCACTAAATTGTAGGTATGCACTGGAACACATTTACTGTAGTCACGAGATAAAAGGTGAGATTTGTCTTGGACAAGATCGTTGCGTGTTTTCATGGTTCAGTATATAAGCCATATATAAAATCTCAATTTTCACGAAACAACATATGTTAAAGACTCTGTTTTCGCTCATCACTGTCATTCTCTCAAGGTTAATTCTATGTAAATACCTAAGAATTGTTCTTAATAGCTGCTGAGACTCCCAGACAGTATTTTTTAAGGCTGAACTATGAACAGCTTATGATTTATTTGAGCTGGTATGCAGCAAAACGAAAAGGAAATGACTTACTGCCGCTTCTGGGAAGAGGCAGGTACTGAAACCTACCTAATTGTTTCCATCTTTAAAAGGATGCGGGGGATTCTGAAATGCAGTGTGAAGAAGAAAAGAGGGAAATACGTTTTTCAGTGTAAGATTCAGATTCGTTCCATTATGCTTTGATTAAGTATTACGTATCCGCTTGACTTTATGATGACAGTAATGAAAATGCAGATTGCTTCATCTTTTTAGGAACGCGAACGTATTACAGCTTTTTACCAAATAGCTGTCACTGTCTTTTTTACGTGATTGAAGGCACATCTTCTTAAAACACAGGAATCCACAAATGGACTTGGTGAGAAGAGTTTGTGAGCTAATAGTTCTAACACGTCCCCTCATAAAAGCACACAGCGAGGGGGTTAATAAATGCTTCTTAACTCCAGTCTGAAAAGCCGAGTAGTTTTTTGAAGTCGGATTTTGTCCACGATACACTTGCATCGGCAACACTCACTATGAAAAGCGGACTGAAATGGATCAATGTTACACGTTTTTAACTTCGTACCATTGTCTTTTTTTAGTACGGAAATTCTTATTCGATCAATCTAAAATCAATCAAATCGACCTTAACCCGTGTCTAGCAAACATGAAAAATTACTTGTTTCAAGTATTTTCATTTAAAATTAATGGTTAGCTATTTTTCTTTAAAATTATCAATAAGATTTATGCATTACATCACTGTACATTTAAAACGGTCTGCTATAATATGGTGACTTCTAACGTATTTATCCTCGTCTCACTGATGTTGACAGTTACCCAAATAAATTACCATGTTAAGCAGTTAAAAGACCATTACATTATGGTAATAATGAGTTGCAAAAAGATTTGTCTTTGCTAATTTACTCCGCTTTAAACCCTCAATGCTCGGGCGCTAATTAGAAAATCAGCAGGACTTGTTTAAAGAGTTTAAAAGAGAATAAAGGTGTTTCGGAAGATGTCCATAATCTCCTTTTTAAATAGAATTTCAAAGAAGGACGCTTAAAATGTATTATCGAGTAAGGTCAATGAAGTTAAATTAATCCATTTAACCTATGGTAAACGCAGTAGGCCTTTTTGTTCACAGGTACTAAAGCATACAATCAGTACATATAGTATATACACACACTGAAAGTCAGATAAGTTCCATTGCTGACGTAATTATTATCGATAAAATTATTATCGAGTCTATTAATTGCCTTAAAAGCTGAAATTGCGTGTCAGTTCATTTCTAGATCCGTTTTCGATCATAGAATTGTTTGAAAAAGCTTTCGAGTAAGTTGTTTGGAATCCGTTTTTCCACAAACACTGCGATTACATCTGACATTTACAATGCTGCAATCATGAAATTACTTTAATTGTCACCTTCCACGTTACCTCGTGGTGGCTTCGTTCAATATTTTGTGAATCTAGCGTTGTGTTCCACGTTTTATATCAGTTAATTTGCAAAACGTCAATTTGCTTTCAAAAGGTGTATTTTCAAAATAATGAAAGAATAGTTATTCTGCAAAATGTTCATGATGAAAACAAGTTAAAAAATGCCAAACAGTACAGTGGTGTTATAACTGTATGTACTGGATAGTGTGGTATATACTTTTCATGATCTCATGACATGTGACGGAGGCATGTCACCTGAAGTTCTGCTTTACACAGTTAATATGTGATATGTTAAAATACCATTATGTTTTGCCCCAGCCCCATCCAAAAACAAGGATTTAGTTTTTCCAAATACATTAATGGCTTCTAAATTTAGTAGACTGTAAATTGTAGTCTTTGTGATCTGCTGCTGTGTTACAGTTGGGTCAATGTGAGACAACTGGACACAAAGGTAATTGATCATTGCTTTTGATAGCTATAACAAGTTTTTGACAACAATACCAATGCCATGTTATTTCCACAAATGGCAATCTTATATAGGAACTATAAAACATGGTAATAATGAATACCATGTATTGTGTCAATAGAGTAAACTAATTGTTCAAACCACCTAGAGTTCAAATTTGATCAATGAGAAAATGACGTGAAAATATGTATTATATTCATTATTGATTTTACTCTTGAAGAACACCCACCTGTCTGGTATAAATTCTTGTCATTAAAGTCATATTGATGACTTTAAGGACTTTAGATTTGTTAAAATTGATTTGTTTAAGTTCTGCTATTAGAACATACTGTTTACATTTAATGGATAAGAGATTATATTATAAATAAACTATGGTGTGTATACTGTACTATGTGACCTGATGTTTTAGGTATGATTTTTTGTCTCTATAAACAAGTTTTGGAACAGAGCCATATGTGATTTTTTTTATGATAATCTTATATGTTTATGTATTTCATAAATTATTTGTTTACCTTTTTGACCCACAAAATTTCAGCCATTTTTAATTGGGTTTCCATATTTGACTATAAGCTCTGTAGTTCAAAGGTTGGTTGATGTTAACTGATTGAAGCCATCAGTTATTACTGTGAAGATCTTATTAAACACACATGTGCTGAGATGGATGTTTGAACCCCAAATGAAGATTTGTCTACAATATTGCAGTGGAAGAATGGAAGAACATAAAGCAATTCTGTCTTAAGCATATTACTAACCAAAGTATTACTGTATGTAGTATTAAACCTGTGTTGATAGGCTTAAATCTACACTTTACATTCTTAGAGATATACAGTATAATTTTAATAAAATAATGATTAGTAGTAGTAGTATTATACAAGTAGCTACTCACGCTATGAAACATTTAACTAATGTAATATTTTGTGTTATAAGGTGGTTTCTTTGATTCTAAAAACATTTTCTCTTTATGTCTGAAACATATTTGTTTCATTTGTGCCTCACCATGCTATTTAAACTGAAAGGTAAGGTAAATCTTTGCATAAGAAATGGTGATCACTTTTACGCACTTTTCAGAATGTAATTGTACTACACAGTAATTGAACTGTAATGAAAAGAACTGTTTCTTAAGTAGAGACACACAACTTTAATTCAGACTGCACCAATTTTAGTATTTGAACTGAGTTATGTGATACTATTAGGCAGCATATTGTATATAAAACATACAAGGGGGTGTCACATAAGTTTAGTATTTAGACAGTTTTATGAAGTGATAGCAATGAATGATTTGGGAAGGACCGTTGCTAAAACAAACCTTGCCAGTATTTGGAAAGAGAAGGTGAGAGAAGAAAGGACTAATTCTGCTGTTTTGCTGAACTTCAGTTTCCCCTGAATGATGAGAAAATGGCCAGGATTTGGATAATATTTGTTTGAAACACATTGTCACAATGGTCTGCAACTGTCATAAACCACATGGAGGTTGAGATCTGAAGCCAAAAAAGTAAAAAAAAAAAAACAGAAATAAAGACCAAATTAAGTAATAAAAAAATCAAATTTAGCCAGAACTTTGCAAAGAAAATAAATATGGGGTATAGACACATTGCAGGGACTTACAAACACCGAAGTTTAGGAGAAATCACTGTAGAAAAGATAATGTAAGTTTAGAGAAGGGACAGGATGTATAACCCTCCCTCTTAACAATACTCAACATAAACAGGACATCATCCTTCATATCCCAGAATCTCACAATGTGCAGATCACACCCTGTTCCACTCACAAAGCTCTTGGTGGTATAAACATAAAAGAATAAAGATAAATGTTAATGGTTGCAGGTACTGTACAGAATACGGAGTGAATGTTGTTTTATGCCAAAGCTCTAAATGTTTTCATTTTTCTGGTGAACCTTTTTTCTCTTTTTGTGAGCAAACTATAATTATTTGTAATGCCAGAAAAAGGATATCTGGATCGTATAAAAGGACAGTGTCATGTAGCAGGCTTATGACACTGGATGTATTTAAACAGATTATTTTAAACCCATTTGTAATTAAAAAAGTTGGAGAAGATAAATAAAATCTGCTAAGGGCTTTTTAGCACATTAAATGAAGATCCAGTCATGTTATAAGATGGCTGTTCTTTCCCTCTGGTATTAAAGCTTGATTAAAGTAAATTCATTTTGAAATGACATGGAAGAAAACTTTCACACACCTCCTTTGGAGAAGAGATGCCTTTTCATTGGGTTTATAACCTGGGTGTCACACACAAATTCAAGAAGACACATCTGTACAGTTGTCAGGAGAAAATGTTTCCTTTTAAAGCAGATTGTTAAACCTTGAGCACTTTGGTAGGTTCTTCATCTTTGGTTTAACAATAGACAAAGACTAAATATTTAGAGTTTAGGAGGTCTGAAAAATGGATGCGGTTATCCATTTGGGTTTACCAAGTTCTATTTATATCCAGCAATGTATAAATATGTACCTCACCATACATACAAGAGAAACCCATGAAAGGGCATTTCATACACCAGTCATAGCATGTGTTCAGTTTAACATCTGTCAACCACAGGCAAACTTCATCTGCTCATAGAAAGCAAATGCTTAGTGTGAATAAAATGACTACAGATTTAAGAAAAATTGCCACACATTGCAATGTGAGAGATTATAACATCCCAATAGGAAAGAGAATTCAGTTGCAAACATAAAAAGATGACATTAGCAAAAATAATAATATTGTGTTGAGTTGAATTGTTATATGCTTTGTAGCAGAATAATATACTTAGAAAAAAAGTAGGTATGCTTTAGCACAACAGTGATAAAATATTACATAAATACCTAAATTCTCCAAATAGTTTATGACTCCAGAGTAAGAAATATTCTGGCTATAATTTTTATTCAGACAGAATTGTGATTATTGTGAACAGCAGGTATAACTTGAAACTGTGACATGTCTTCTTTTGAGACTTTTGAGAATTAAGAAGTAATATTTAACGCAATGACTACATGAAGCTGATTGTAGGCTTGCTTTTCTCCATTTTAACCTCTTCCATTGGATTTGGTGCTAACTCACAATACATTAAACAATCCCAGGCTGTTAAATGAAGCTGTAGAGGATGATTAGAGAAATCTCACACTGCATAATCCTTACAATTTATGTAATTGACTTATCATGTACTAGCTAGAGAGCAATCATGAGTTTCTTTACAGGCTTCCTAAATTCGCATTTGAATTTAAGATGAACAAGACAAGTCAGTGTCAGTGGGCCATTTATTTTAATGAAGGGCTATTGTGTGAAAGAAAGGAGAGATGCTTATCAAGACCTGACATTTAAGTCAAGAAGATGTCAATTACTATCTGTTAGCAAACACGCCTGGTGCCCAGATAAGATTCTGGCAAAATTTAAAAGGAGAAAATGAGGGACTGTTAGATTGAATGTTATCTCAGATGCAATCAGAATATTGTTTTCCTTCCTCTGGAGCAATAGATTTTTTTCTATCTGAAAACAAAAAAAAATATAACAAAGAAAGGCATGCAATGGCAAATGTTAAAAATTTTAAACTCTTGCACATTTTCATCACTGAAGATAAGAATGTAAATTAGTTACTGTCCTCTTTAAATGTGGTCAGTTTTTAAATGTTAAACATGAACAAATCCAAAACAATACCTTTTTTAAATGTTACAATGTTTTTTTTTAACTAATGGTTTTATAATTTAAGATTTTCCATATCCAGTCCAGTCTTTTTCTGTTAGGAATTTTCTTTTTTGTCGTGTTGGACACAGGGCTGCATATTGTAAAACACATTACGATTAGAATTAAGCAGGAACTCTTAACAACTATCAATATTTCACAGGCTCCTAGAGGAAATTTGCAGCACACACAACCTCAGGTGTCAACAATCCTGTAAGAGCTCGTCTTATGGAAGTGTATTGTGACAAATTCAGGTAATTTTTTGCTTCATATGGGAAGGAATAAAAGACAACCTAAGCTTGTGATTTCATAGGAGATTAAACTAAAAATAGTTTTCATATACAGTAAGTCATAATGCCCAGGTTTCTGGATGAAGGGATTTAGGAGATATTTTCTATGTGGAAATATGCTGTTTATGTATATTTTATCAAGCAAAGTCATGCACAATGCAGTTGACAAAAGGTTCATTATGATTTCTCGTAATTTGGTAGAGCCAGAGATGGGAAATTCTTGATTGGAGTGCGAGGTGGTATAGTGTTTTTTCATGATCACCTGTTCTTAGGATAATTAATGATCTTGAGACTGCCGTGACTGTGGACATCCACAGTTTTTTTTTTTGCTGTGTTTTGCTGCTCTCACGGTAGTTCAGGGAAATCCGTTCAATAGTTAAGAGTTGCAGATGCTGTTTCAATACCAGAAGTACTCAACGCCAGTTCTCATGAAGAACAGGAGTTTCTGGTTTTTATCACATCTGTGTTCTGTGTTTGTGCATTAAAACTAATTATCCCCCCCTGCCCAAAGTCTTCTTCAAAGTCTTCCAATCAACTGAGGAGGTAGCAGTAACTAGAAAACCTGCAGGATTGTACGTCTCCAAGTCTGTAGTTAACTACTAAATGTGATGTATTTCAACGACCATATCATTTTTAATGGCATTTAAACACCAAAAGTTGAGCCAAACCCCTGCTCATGGCACATATGAAAAACAGCCCAGGGACTCTGGCTTGAAAGACAGACTGAGTATCTGTCAGGCACACTACACAGCAGGCACCACAGTCCTGCCAAAACCAAGGCCAGGTTTTCAAGCATTTCTCTAGGCCCATCACACTGCGTTGTCTATCCAGAGCCAAAAGTGTCAGCTTAATTTGTCAAATGACAAGTTCTTTCTCTTTTTTTTTTCCTTTTTTTTAAAACAACATACATTACCAATCCACTGTGGTGAAGATTGCACATTCTCTTATCACTGCATTCCAAAGTGTATCAGCTGACACTATTTAAAAACATATGAGATTTTAAATTTCAGCTATTTATATGTTATTGTATGTAACTGTAAGTTACATTATATAGATGGTGCATTATCTAAATGTCTATCATTAAAATTCAAATGGAATGTTCCAACAAAATATAAGTTAAACCTTAAACCTTTTGCATATGTAAGGTAACTTACATAGGTACCATGTGGTACAAATACAGTAAAGAATGCAAAATTACAATTGGCAATTACAGTTGGTCTTCAATATTAATGCTCCCAACAGCAACATCTGAAAACAGCAAGTGGTGTTAGAAAGCAGCCGTGTGAACATACATTCACATCAAACTCAAACGGGAACTCAATGCAATGAGCTCTAACTTTTAAATTTGAAAACTACCCAATACAGTAAGTGTAAGATTAAAAGGCAAAAGTAGACATTTCACTTGAACACTTGAAGGAAATATGCAAGGCTGTATTTGTTTTTAAACATTAATTGCACTTTCACATTCAGCATTAAAATGTGCAGTGAGAGGCATAGTGGTTACCAGTAGTCTTTAATATCCATGTAAAGAATGTTAACCTGCAATCACTGCATTTCAATAAGCTAATACAAAGGCTTCATTGAGAGAGGTGTTAAACAGAAAACATGAGCAGAACAGATTCTCAGGACTGTTTGCAGAGTCAACTTAATGAAACAAGCAATACAATTCCTGTAGTTTTAGGTCAGAAACAATGCACAATGCAATTGAAACCATATAAGCATGGAAACCCATTATTTTATTATTTTATTATTATTTTATTTAGCTTTTTTTTACGAAAGGAATGAGAGGATCTATTAAGATTAAAATTTCATTTGGCTTGCTTATAACTGAGAACTAGTACAGGTGCCATCAACACATTTGGTCAGCTTTTCCTGAACTATTTTCAATTTTGAAGGCTGGTACTGTACAAGGAGGAAGGACACCTTTAGCATTGCACTCAAATCTTTAACACATCCCTTAGGAATACTTTGGCCCTTCCAAGTCATCATTGTGTATGTATTAAACACAACAAATTGGTCAATGTCTCACTGTCTTGTTCAAAATTTTAAAGTCAGCCGTATAGGAACAAATACTTTTAGTGCAGTTTGAAATGTAGGAAATAAGTGGCAAAAGAAATGAAATGTAATAGCTTCACAGACGTGTTTATGTTAATCCATCCCATGCCAGAATATGTTCATTTGATGAGAACAGAGCTCACATATAAATGTCGCACCTAACAAAATTACATGGTGTGTTTTACTTTAAAAGATTTCACAGGTCAAAAAATAAAAAGCGGGATATTTTTTCTTTCCCACAGTGAGCCCACATGAAAATAATTCTCACTCCTTTGTAGACTAGGCTGACAGACAGATAGCAGAATTGTTGTGTTTGCTATGTTTCCCACAACCTGTGGGGTGTGTTGAGTGGAGAATTTGGCGCTTGTATCCTTTTTTTTTGTGGAGAGGGAAAATGTGCTGTTGATCCCTCGCCACAAATTTCTTTTCCCTCACATTATGGAATGTCCATCAAAGAATCTTAATGTGTGCTAACAAGAAAGTAAGGTTAAAACATTTCCCATTTTTTCTACATGTGGCAGTTATCCTAAATTATACACTGCAACCTCCTAAAGCAATGTCAAATTTCAACCTCATCATAAAGCTAAAAGCACCTGAACTAGAAACCTTTATTGGACCTGAGTCAAATGATTTAAATCAGACACACTAAGCAGACATGGAAAAGCACACCCTTGCATATTTTATTTTTGGTCAGGAAGTCTTTATTCAATAGCTTAATTATCATGTCCTTACTTGACCTGTAGGAGACACTTAAGACAAAGGTAAATATTACTCAGCACCACAACATCTATCCTTCCATTTTCAGTCCACTTTATCTGGTACACGATTGCAGGGGGAGCTATAGCCTACCCTGGCAAGCAATAGATGCAAGGCAGGATACACCCTAGATAGGAAACCAGCCTATTACAGGGCACAAAAAGACTCAAACACAGACATGTGCACACTCACATCAGGGCCAATTTTCCTAGAAGCCAACTAATCTACCAATACGTCTATGGACTGTGGGGAAACTCAGAGACTCAGACACTCAAAGAAAATCCAGCATGGGGTAACCTTGGGGTGAACCTACAAACTCCAAGCACATACTGTAGCACCAGGTCTGGAACATAGCACTGTGAGGCAGCAATGCCAATTTTCCCAGAACCCAAATAACCTACAGTACCAGTATATTTTTGGATTGTGGGAGAAAACTGGAACATCCAGAGAAAACCCACAGGAACATAAGGAGAACCAAATCTGAGACTGGTTTCTGTCTCTGTCTGTTGTCCCATTTTAAATCTACCCACTTTCTCCTTTTAAACAAGTTCCTCAAAAACACTTTTTGCAGGGCTTGAACTACCTCTTCCATGCCCTGGAGGGACTCCAAACACTGCTTCCATTGTGAGCTCCTGCATCTTGGGCAATTAAACTAGTCTATTTTTTTTTTTACATTTTGCTCACCGAGGAAGACTATTACAAGAAAATATAATTACAGATTCCTATTGTATTTTAAATACGAACCGATTATTTTAATTGCAGTATTTAAAATAATACTTACATTTCCCTGATATACTATATGAAATGCGTGTAAAATATTAAGAACTCCAACACTCTTAAAAATTATTAAAGTCAATGTTGCCATAGATTGTAGAAATCACTGTGAAAAAGACGATAGCAGGATTAACAGAAGTTAAGAGAAAATAAACAATACTCAGTGCAGGCCTCAAGGACATGACTTAACAAAACAACAGCTAGCTAAAGCACAGGTTACAAAATAGAATACCATTGATTTAAAATGGAATTGTATTTTGTGTAGTGCCAAACAGTAGCTATGTCCAGGAGACTCACTGTCAAAGTTCTAGCCTGAAATCTGGTCAAGTGCTTTTTTGGAAAACCCTGAATGAGGCTTTTTCTCCTAGAATGTGCACTGCCATGCCATTCACTATTTTACATTGCAATACACCCACAGTGCTTTGAAGAACCTCTAGTACTGTAAGGAGTTATGTGTCTCCTAGTGACAAGATTCCAAGCTCAAATGCTAATTACAAGGCTTTCTGCTCTCCAGCTACCCGAAGATGTGTTGTCTGAAATGTGGACACCAAACCCAAGTCCAGCTCTAGGCCAATTATGTGGTGCCAGTTAGGGAATCCCAGTAACATTTGGCCCAAAAGATATCTTAGGTTTAGACTGGTGATGTCTAGACAGAAACCCATGTAATTAACATTTGTTTTTTTAGTATTGGCCTAAAACGTTCTGTCTGTCTTAAGTGAGATAAAAGGCTTAACGATAGAGTTAAATTTCAAAACCTGAGTTTATTTAGAAGCAACAAATACTATCGTCATAGTATTTTCACATAGTATGTAACCTACGATTAAAATATACTGTTCCAAGAGCAATGCAGATTATCTTCTCCCCTGGAAATGTATTGTTTTAGTTCCTTCATAAATTTTGAAAAGATGCAAAATGACAACCTAAGTTAGCAATTATTATCTTCAATCAGCTAGTTATAACCGAGGGTGAGAAAGGAAGTGGGGAAAAGGGACATTGTATCTACCTTATGACTAACGCTGGCAAATAAAATAAGAAGTATAATTTGTTTGCTCTCCTTATTTATTTGGACATCCCAATTCATTCAAGAACTCTGCATTTGATTTTGCAATCTTGAATAATTTACAAAACATGCAAATAAGTCTCTTCCCAAACATTCCTCAGACGAAATCATGTGAAAAGGGGAAACTGCATTTATCCGTTCCTTCTGTCCTCTGACAATACAATACCCATAAATACAGCTAAAGTGGCACGGAAGTGATAGAACAATGATAAAACTAAGTTTTTATTTTAAACCAACCTTACAATATGTGACCTACCGAGAGATAATTAGGTTCAAATGTGGTACTGGTTGTTACAATGGAAGGAACAAATGCCTGGCTATGAGGTTGAGGCTAAGGCAACTTCTCACTAGGTGTAATAAACCAAAACGCTGCAGTGAAGGTGATAATGGGCAGGGAAGAAACAGAATTCTGGGATAGGCAAGGTAGATACCTTTAGTTAAAGGGGAATTGCAGTTCCAATTTCTCAGAATAAGTCCATATCACGTTGCCGGAAGTTGTGTTGCCTCATTCTCAATTGCAGAATATGGTGCCGCACATCTGGAAGTTTAGTCTATTTTCTAATGGAAATTGGAGGTTTTACAAGCTACTGTGTACATTTTACTTTTATAAAATGTGGTTTGAAATGCACTCATCAATGCTGATTCTTTCTAACCCTGAAATATATAAATAGCCTTGCAGTTCCCCTTTTATCACAATCAGGTCATGTTAAGGTTTGACCTCTCTCTCAAACTTACATTAAGAGCTCTGTTTAACCTTTTTGGGGAGGTAATAGGTTAAGGTAGAAATCTCATATTGTTTTTATAAGTGTATAGTTCTATATGTGCTCTTTAAAACAGCCATCTTAACAGAATAAAATGAAAATAAATATGTAAATTGTTTATCGAGTGAAAATAGGTCAGGCTGTTTTACTGCTGAAGTTATTTTCCAACCCACACAATGTGAAGAAAGTGACTCTTTTGTAATGTCAGCTTGGAACTGAAATAGAGTTTCCCACTACAGATTATGTAACTTAAATTGACATTTTTTAGTATTAACCAGGAAACTGTAAAATGCTATGCCAGTTCAAACAGAGGTGTCTCTCCAAAGTTTTGTTTTATTTTTTGTATTGCTATGGCTTAAAAGCTACACAGCTAACTAAATAATTAAAATATAAGAAGAGGAGCATATGGATTTGACAAAGTGAGTGTTTATACTTCAGAAACATTACTCACAACTTTAGGCCCAAGACTGGACATTAATCACAATTGTTTTTTTATTACAATTATTTATTTAACTTTCATTTAGCAATTACTGGATTGAAATGCAATCCAAATGTAAATGAAAAGCACCACACTTTGCATTTTCCTAGTGTTTCTTTACATTAACTGTTTCTAATTTGAAGCCAATTGGTATTTTGCATGTTTTCACATATCTTGAGTCTGTGCAAAGCAATACCCTGTGGAAGACAGAGGGGAGAGAAGCATCAGAACCACTAATGGACAAGTACAGAGAGGGATTGAGCCTATTAACATTGAAGATTTCAATGCTACACGGAAACCAACTAAGCCACCCAGTTCCCCAGCAACAGCAGGGATTGAAATTATTTCAATTTTCTATGGTGTTTTAAAATTTAAATGTTTCATGTTTTTATGACCTACAGGCCTTTGTATACGAGAAAACACAGGTGCTGCACATTTCATGCTTGTTAACTTGGTTTGAATGAATTTGAATACAGCCATACTCTGTTAAAATGTATCCACTGTAAATCATACTTTTGCTTCACCTGTAAAATTCATATAAAAGCCTGCAGTTCATAAGCCTCAAAATGATCGAACTATGTATAATAAAAGATTCATTTTCACTCTTGTTATAGAGCTAGAGGAGCAGTTGGCAGTCACACAATCTAAAGTAACCAAGGCAAAGTACTGTACATAAACAGATAACTGTGGTTACAAGAAGCAGGAACATAGAACTTTGGTGCCACAATAATATTTCTGGAAACATCATTTTCAGTGTTTCATTATGGTCTAAACTGTCTCAGTATAACATCAGAAAGATTTAGATAGGGGATAACTAAAAAGTACCTTTTGTGAAAGGTTTGAATTGCAATGATTAGATTAAATAGTTGTATTAATTAATTAAAAATGATTCTCTTTACCCTGCACGTGTCAGTGTTCAAGCAGAGATGACATTGAGTATTGTTACAAAATGTGTTCTTAAAATAGGGGATGGAAATATAAATGGAAAGCTGTTACAGTTTTACATAGGCTTGATAACTGACTGTGGTGTGTGATGTTGCCCCTTCCCCAGCAATCTCCTGCCCTCCTCAGTTCTGATCACTTGAGCAGTGCATCTCACCTGCAGATAAACAAGGGAAATCTGAATACTCCTGAGAACCCTGTCAAATTATCTTTTTTACAGTCATAATAAGTGACGAATGCTGGTAAACGACAACACAATCCAAACTTGCATCCTCAAACACTCAAAGGTCACTTTTAAAAATATGTAGCAAGCCATTTTAGCCAGGTGAACACTGCAGAGCCCTGTTAAGAATCAAAAGTGTGAGGAGAGTTTCAAAGCACATCTCCTGGTGCTCACTCAGGCAATGGGCAGCCCTCCAGCTTTGTGGCTTTTCCAAAGTACCCAACGCGGTTTCATGAGGAACTCATTGCCGTTAATGAGTAAGGCATGTTGCCTTGTGTTTAGTCATTCTAACCACTGAATACTTTCCTCCAGCTCTGGAGAAAACAACCTCACGGTACTGAACCAGAACTTGGAGTCGAAGTGTGGTACAGAGGACCCAAGTGAGATCTGTGGAATGTCTCTTGGTCATGATTGTGGTGGTCATTGTGTAAGTTTAATGCATGCTAGTACCGGACATTGCCCCCTCTGACTTGACTGAGCCTGTACTATTGAGTGGGATGAGGTTTGTTTTGATTATTGTGAAGTTTGTCTATGCTGTTGTTTAAGGTTCCCTTTGTACTGTGGTTTGACCAAATGAATCAGAAAACAACTTCATTTGGAGGTCTACTTACAAATCTGTAATCTGGCTTTGGGTATTTTGAGGTGATTTAAGAGTTTTAGATCCTACAGGTTAACATGAGATGGAAAAGAGAAAGGTAATAGCATCATTTAAACACTTTACTGTACATACTGTATACTACATACTGTATATTCTACAGAACAATACAAATGTCTTGGGCATGAACACTGAAATGCAAAGGACCTTATGGATCACCTTATGGATGCTTATTCTGGTAAAAAAAAAAACAGAATACCTTTTATTAAGCTTTCTGTGTTATCAGTTGGAAACCATTAAAAGTGAATTTACTGTTTTAGTAAGTGCAGATCATCTGTTGCCAAATTCACAGAAATTGTGCATTTACATATTGAAATGGAATGCTCACTTAATAGTCATCCAGATGATAAGTATTCAGGACTTTTAAAAATAAACTTTCATTGGTTCTTGCTGTGGAAAAGGTTTTGTCTGAATTTCTTCCAAACTTCTCAGTTTGCACTTTTATTGAAATTTTTCTCTCTTGACATTATGCGGTCCAATAAACCAATTGCTTTGTGACAAACAGCTTTCTGTTTCACTTCCTTATATTAACATATATATGAAGAATCAAGAAGAGAGACACCAAAAATCCCGTATAAATTGTAACACATGAATGTAGTGTTTACTATTGCTTGCCTATCTGGTTTCTATACTTTCTATGTTCAAATGTACATATTTGCATATATTCACACTAGAGAAAACATTAATGTGATTTTAACACATTAATAAAGTTTAATGTGATTTTATTTGGGGGGGGGGGGGGGTGACATAATTGTTATTGTTTTGTTAAATAATTTATTTGTTACATGGAAGGCTAAATGCTTCCTGGGCTCTCTTCAACCACAGTCAAGGTAACAGTCATTTTGACTGTAATAGACATAATGGGACTTACCTGAAGCACAGTTAGGTTCTCTGGAACAAGACTGTGTCATGTGTTGTAGTAGCAAAAAGAGCTGGCAGTCTCCAGAAAATGTGACAGCTGGGAAAGAAAATAAAAGAAGTAATCCTCTATTCAATCCTTCACATCGTGAGAAATCCTGCAAAGGGTTAGGATGTGTCAACCTTGTCTAGGCGCCTGACAGTCAAAATAATAGCACCTTCCTGGCAGACTCTGAAAAATTTCATTCAGGACGAAATGCTAGGAGACACTGCACCAGGGCTGGAAAAGCAATTAAATTAAACCTGGGTGACAAGCTGATGGACAAATGCCTAGTCAGCATTTCTCAAAACACACAGGAGAAAGGCCAATGTGTTTTCTTAAGGAAGGGCAGTGAAAGAAAGAAAATAAAATCCAAAACAAAAAATAGTGGCTTTTATATACATTCCACATCTCTGGGCAACCAGAATGCCAGAACCGTAGTAGGCCATTATAAAACTCGAGCTTGTCCACCAATTCATGATTTCTTCCGTCCTCTTGGGAATTAAAAAAATGGGGTCAGACATGGTGTCTGACCCTTGAACTGTTGCTTCATGTTTTCCTCATAATTACCTAACCCAACTCCCCGAGTCAAAAGACAATTAAACAATTTGTCTTTTCAATTGTCTGTCACTCACTCCCTTGGCTCTTTTCAGCAGGCGTATATCATTCCATTTATTTTTATTTATTTATTTTTCTTTGAGAGGGGGTTGTCGCTCAACTGTCTGGTCGCATTAGCCACAGAAAAATGGTGTCTTTGTTAGTCCCCTTTTCACAAGGTGACCCCACCCCCACCAGCTATCCCACTCTCCCTTCAGTCTTCTGTTCAGTCTTGTTCTGTAGCTGTGGCTTCATCTGAGTAAAAGGCCTGAAGGGGCCTGATCCCAAGGTCATTGTAGCCTGAGTTTCCAGGCCAAAATACAAATTAATTAGGCCTTTCTATTTATTTACCCCCAATGAGTGGGGTGGAATAGTGAAGGCTCATTTGTAAGCTGGTTTCTGTGGCTTAAGAAACAGTTGCAGGGTTTGTGCTATTTCTATAAGCAGCGGAATTAGAATACCGTCTCATTTATTCACTCTAAAAATAAAATCAGAAATGTATGTCCCCCTTAAAATCATATCTTACTATATTTATATTTAAAACTCCAGGCAATACATGGGTCACAGTCATTTAACCATTCTGGAATGAAGTTCATGCTTCTACAATAAGGTTTTAATTAAAATAAAAAAGAAATATTCAAGTATTCCTCTGGTCTCAGTAGCATGTGTTTGTCATGAGTAATCTTCTTACATAATAATGCACTATTACTTTAATAATAAAAGAAAATTATTGCAACCACACTTTAAAAAAATTAGAATAAAGGGAAAATATTCCATGGCAAGGGAAACTTGCTAAATAGAACATTTCAGTAACCTACAGATTTATGCTTCTGTTTATCTATTGTAGCTACATAACTTTATATCTGTATTTACAGTAGAGGTACCACTCACATTGACTCATTAAATTAAAGAAAAATAAAATGCAAGCACATTTCAAAATAAATAAGTTTTAAATACAATCCAAACAGGAACAACACAAGGGTCAAATGTCTCACAACTCTTTTGTAAGTCAGTAAATAACACTTCAATGCTTCCATATTCCATTTTTCAAATGGTTAGACTGAATTACATGATTGATTGTAGCCTTCCTTGAAGAGTCTGTTGCCTACTTGTTTAATCTACCATTTTTACATGGAAATTCCCTTAAAAATAGTATTTTATGGAAATTCTGTATTTTTCTTTTTTCATAAATTTGCAGATAAAACACTGTATCAACAATTTACAAGTTTTGTGACTATTTTCAATATGTAAGTTAAACAACAGTTACACTTGTCAAAAATGATTTTATAAGTTAAAAAATATAAGCATTATGAATGGGCTCATACACTCAATATACATGGAGAAGAGACCATTAAGACCATTTTGTTGAAAATTATATTGAGCTTTTTATTGAAGCCTCCAACAGATCCTGTATGTTGGGCCCATGCAAGAAGCTAGACCAAGGTCTGACATTTATTGTATATTCCATAAGGTTCTGAAATATTAATAGTTATCTTAACTCATCTGTCCAGAGTGACGGCTTTCAGCTAAGGCTTTGATGAGGATAATGGTGTGTAGGACTGAAATACATGTTCCAGTGATCCACAAGTTAACCATTGTTGATTTAGGAGCATTGGGGATCCTAAGTTTTGGGTGATAGGTACAGTATATACAATAGACACTGAACACTAAGAGTAAAGGTTGCCAATTCTACCACACTGAGCAGGATATGTCTTTGATTAAGTAAATAAAACAATGTCTAAAATGAGCATTAAACATTTGCTAAAATAGAGCTGCCATGTGGCATCGTATTATAAAAACAGTTTGTTTATGGAATGCAGGAAGATAAAACCTGGAAGTATATTTATGTTGTTTACCACATTACAAATCTGATCTTTCTGTCGTTAATTAATACACAATCTTATATGAAAATATGTCCACAAATCACCTAATACTGTGCAAATTTCCACTCATTCTGATTGGTAGCACAGTTGGTCATTTTTACTTATCAAAAACATAATGGAATTAATAAAATGTTTTTTTTTTATTTGACAAAAAACGGTCTGTTATAATGCTGCCTTACTATTAGTAGCAAAATATTTGTTTAGTAAAGGTTTAAAGCTCAATCACAAAGAGCTCAACTGAAATCCATGTTGTCATGTGGTCCTGTGTAAATACATATGAACTATTCTTATTTAAAATTAATTTCACTACAGTGAGAAACTGTAAAACTGGAAAATTCTGAAGATATGAAAGAAATGAATGTGTTTCTCTCAATACGGAGAACAGTCTTTCAGAATAAACAGCTGTGTCTATGAAATTAAATCACTTAAAACAGTTGGACACAAATCTGGAATTACTTCATTAGCAATAGAGATGTATTCAAGAAATTTAGACATATGTCATTGTATAAAAATGTCTGGAAACATATGTAAATTGTCCTTCAACATGTACTTAATGAGTTATACAAAAATCAACATGAAGAGATTCTGTACAATGGTATTAGCTGACTGTGATCCAGATTGCCCGTGTAACTTGGCCAGCACAGCCAGACCTGGGTGGGATCCATGCAGGGCAAATGTGACCTTTTAGTGTTATAAAAAAGAGCTGAAACAGGCATCTGACTGTGGGGCTGGCAGAGTGAAAAGAAGTGAAAATGTTTTGTGAGGCATGCATGTTGTCTTCTTGTCTCTGTTGTTGGTATAAGGAACATATCATTGAGCTGTGCTGATTAACAGTTATAGATCCCAAACTGGGGTGGTTTTAAAAATGTAGATTTTTTTAATAGTTTTTTTTATAAAAGGGAAGATACAGAAATGTTAAAATATATTCCAGGCACTCACTGATACTGAGACACTTTTAATATTAAACCAATTTTCAACACTAAAATTAAGGGCAGATCGCCACCACAGATCCTCTTGTAATGGCAAAGTACAGAGGTGAAGTGTCCAGCTCAATTCCTCATGGGAACTAGGGATTAAGCCCAGAAGCCAAATACACCTAACCTGCATTTTTGGGAGGTGGGAGGAAACTGGAGGTCCCAGAAAAAAACACTCAAGCATGGGGGCAATATTGCAGTCCAAGAAGTTCTTTTAGTATACGCTTCTAGACAGCTCTTTTTGATTTGGTACTGTTTCAAACATTGGTTTGTGAAATCAATGTCAGAAATTGCTAATTTGAAGGAATTTATTGGTAATTGAAAAGGTCATCACAAAGCTACAAGCCCAAAATCTGTTTCTTCTATAGAATGATGGTTGTCACATAGAATGGCTATAAAGAAGTCCAAGGACAACAACTACTCCGATCGACCGAGAAAACATGAACCATGATTACTGTTTTATATGAGGCCTGCACAAATCAAGAAAGAATGCATCGTTTCCTAATATGCTTCTAATTATGCTCAAATTAAATGGCAAGAGAATAAAGCTGACTCCCTTTTGAAAGCAAGTCATCTAAAGATTAAGTTAATTGATTTCAAGTGGATGGCAATACCAAACAGCAATGCTATCTTTCCAACGTCACTAACAGCATACTGTTCTGGCTAGCACAACACAGCGCAATCAGGAGGTCTGATGATTTCTCCACCTGATATCAGTGTAGCTTCTTTGTCTTGTTGTTTGTTACGAGTTCCATGGAGCAGACGTTCACTTTGATTTTTTCCACTTCTTTGTTGAGAAATGAAAAAATATATACTCCAGCGAGGAAATTTAGCAATTAAAGATTGAAATGTGCTTTTTGCATTCACACCACCACTTAAAAAGTACCCTTCCACAAACAGATGCAGTCAATAAATTCTGAAACATATTTCGTAATTCCCAACAAAACCTATGTAATATTCTCGCCTCCTCTTCCAACAGCATAACTGTGACCTCAGGTAATTTACATCCATTTTCTCCCACTTTTTTTCCCCATTTGTCTTATATAATATTTACATGATATCCATATCTTATCTGTTTTAGATAGTTGAATCCACTAACAGGTAGTTATTGCCGCAGATGCAAAAGCACCTTTTTAACTTGCTTACAGAGATGTCTTTTAATAAAGCTTTGATACAAATTTGCAGAAATGTCAAAAATAAACAAATGCATGTATTAATGATTTAGAAAAATAACTGTTGTGTATTTAACTTGTCTTCTTTCAAATTTCTTTCAGTCTGAATGTTACATCAGAGCATATTTACATGGGTTACACTCTTATTTTGTACTTTTCCATCATGCTCATCCCAAAAGAGTTCGGTGCGTTTAGGGTTGGCAGAATGGAGAGACCAGCACAGATCATCAACACCCATGAATTGTTATGTGCCTTGGAGCAGCACTGTAATGGAAAAACATATCGTTCCTTTATTCAGTACAAAGTCTGCCGCATGCACCGTGAGATTTGGAGTTTTCAAAATAGCAGCAGGCAGTGATCATAGCTCTCACCCTTTCCATGTTTGAGGTGGGGTCATAGCCAAATTGATTAACACAACCTGAGTCAAAACTGTGAGTAATAAAAGAAAGACAATATCTCTTTTAGAAAATAAATAGTGGCAAAATATGCATTGTGGCATTGTGGCATCCTCCCCAAGGCTGTCTGTACACCTCCTGACTTTTCTAGTCTTTTTAATGAGAATATAAACAGATACCACAAATTTTTGTATAGACATATATCAAAGCGTCTATAATTTGATGAATAAAAGTGTGCCATTTGTGGAGTAATAAATAATGAAAAGGAGAATGATTCCGTTCAGTGACATAGAAGGGTGTCAATCAAGTCCTCACAATCTGAGTTACAATCTGAGACATGATTTATTAGCATTTCAACCTTTCGGGAAGCTTTTGACAAGCAATGCCTTTGTAAATTAAATCACTGATTGAACAGAAATTTACAGCTTTTAACCTTGAGGGCAGGTGTGTAAAAGACAAAAGAAAAAAATGCGTCTTTTATACCAGAGGAGCACTGCTGACTCTCTTCCATGAGTAAGTGAAGAACATGCTTTGTGTCTGGAAGAAATCCTCAAACCCTAACTTACTTTTATCTGCCCAGACATCCTGGTTTAGGGTTTCATCACTTAACAGATTCCAGAGGTTAAGACCACTTTCTCCTGCTAATTTTAACTGTGGTGGCTGTGATGCGATGATGGCTTTCAGAGCTCACCGTGCAATTTGCTTTAAAATGTTTCCATCTAATTATAAGGACCTTTGGTGTAAGAATGTGTCAAAGATCTGTCAGATTAACTTCTGTCTTTAATGGAAAATAAGGTGTAGTTAAAGGATTAGCAATTAGCAATCCTGTTCAGTAAAATTGTTTTGACTCTGTATGCAAAATACCATCATATTGTATTCATACAGTAGTTATTCTGAGTATCTTATTCTATTATCTGTTTATATTTCATGGTGTTGTGTTTTTCTGATGTAATCTTAGAGTGTGAATACGATGGATGGGCATTTCTAAGGAAGAGTGAACTCTATCTTTCTTTCCATGCTTAAAAAGAGGGTGTTAATTAGCAATTGTTGATTCCATAATTGAAATCATGACAAACATAGTAGTTTCAAATTTTAAAAAAGTAGAGATTTACAAATTTGCAGATTTGTTCCAAGGGGTGAAATCTACACATTTATGTAACAGTATTAGCAGTTGTCTACACTAATTAACTGTCCAATCCCTGCATTCATAAACATTCATTCTGAACCACTGGTTAAACGGCTTGCACATTTGGTAACTTACACTTGAATTTATTGTACTAAGGGTTATGGGGACGTCTCCAACACAGATATTTGTACTGTTGAGGTTTGAGATAATTAATGTTGCATGGTATTTTTTTTTTGATAAATTAAGGCAAAACATAAAAAAAATTCAGTTTCCTAGTCTCTGACCACAATAAACAGTATGGTCTAATACATTCCTTCAGCCTTAATAAAAGCCAGAAGATCCCAAAGATGTTTTGAATTAGGACTGTTTAATTTAAGGTGGTTTGTGGAAGTAAACACAATGATTATTCCTCCCATTTGCTTTGTGCAACCCATTAGTTTTCATTAGCTTTTATCATGTTTTTTTATGAACGACGGGATTGTTACAAGAAACAAAAACAATACACACAATTGGTTTTGATTGATTAAAAATGTACTGAGGGACAATTGATTACTAATTCTGTTGGTATTGTGAGGTATTTTAGGCTTTGGGAAATGAACTCATAACAATAAACAATAACTCCAAAAACATTGGTAGATTGTAAAATGTAGATCTGATTTTTTAATTCTGTTGTTCATATGTAAGATGTTGATGTGGCTCCATCATTCCTCAAAAACTGCTTTACAACGGTGTCTCTTCCAGAGCTTATCTATCTCCACATTTGCATTGCACTGAATGGGTGATAAGGCTAAGATCCAAAAAGTCCTTCAGAGATAAGCATCTAGCTGTGTTTTTGACAGTCTCAACACTGCAGTATTTATGATCATTCAATTCTGGACTACACATCAATTACACAAATGGAATTATTGAAGATCGAAATAAATGAAATATAACATAAGAATATGTGAAATATATATGGTCAAAAATTCTAGCTGCTTCTGAGTAATATTACTGAAATAAACAGGTACATTTGATTGTTCACAGAATAAAACACAATAGAAGACATTTTGCTCTTATTTTACTTCAGACTTTATTTTAAAAATTCTTTCTTGATCAATTTTTGTAGTGTTAATTTTATATGCAGCCAGTCTATGAATTGCCTATTGTCCCCTTGTGATTTGGCTCTCAATAATGGCTCTTATGCTGCACAGGGAGAATGAGAATGGGAAGAGAGCTCTTATGTCTCACCTACCCATCGATTCATCTTTTAACAAACTTCAAACACCACAGTGCCTAAAACGAGAGTTGGCTTCCATTAGAGTAGTGGTGCATGGCACATCTTTCAATGATGTTAGTGCCCATGAATTCACAGGAGTTCCTGTTTGACAAAAAACTGAGACCTGATTGATTAATCACAGCCACACCCCCAGTGGCACTGTACTAATTGTGTATTGCCTCTTGAAAAATTACAGTGACAGTTAGCTAGGGACATTACCTGGGCTCAAACCCATGATGTCCACACCATAGAGATCCTTTACCAGTAAAACCATTTAGAAGCTTAAAAACTCCTCCCTTTGTTAGCTGTCAGTTACACATACTACTGTACAATCTTTCTGTGATTTGGCCATAATCATCTTCCAGAACATATTCATGTTGTCTTTATTTTCATTATTAATTTCATCACGTTCAATACAGTTTAACAGTAGGAAAGGCAAGATAATCGTGCTCTGTCAAACTTGTTGTTTTTTCTTCTTATTTAGATCAAGTTGATTTAATCTGGCTATGAGTTTAGACCTATTAACATGTTGAAAAATATGTTTTTTTTAATTTTGAAACACTGCCATTGTGAGTGTAAGATAAAATAATGTTTAATAAATGTTACTTTTCTGTCTCTTAACTGTGCACCACTTGAATTTTTACCACACTGAATTTATCATTCAAATTTGTTTACCGTGGAAACATTTCACCTAAGTACTTTTTGGAGAAGCAAACAAAATCTTAAAATAACAAA
Source organism: Lepisosteus platostomus (assembly GCF_059453375.1). NCBI lineage: Eukaryota > Metazoa > Chordata > Actinopteri > Semionotiformes > Lepisosteidae > Lepisosteus > Lepisosteus platostomus. The sequence continues at coordinate 11,386,038 of NC_142613.1, forward strand.
GAGAGACGATTCCATATTCTCCCAAGTTCCTCTCCCCTATCTCCTCGCCAAATGGTCATCACCATCCCTGCCAGGATGCACTTCTCCCCCCCAACTCTCAGAGCACCTTAGCGATTCCCATAACACATCAATATTTAAGGTTAGGTTTAACAAAATTCTAATGGCGATCGTTACTGCTCCCTAATCTTAAACAGTCCCCTCCTGGCCCCTTGGATCAGAGTAATGGAGAGCTCCATATGTACCACTCTGAAAAAAAAGCAAGGGCCTGCTGGTGCCAGGGACAGAAATGTGGAGACCACCAGCACAGATTAGCCATCCTTTCACAACAGTAATATCATCCAGCTGAATCCGCCTCTGCTGCACAGACAATGTGGGTGATGAGTCATTATTCAACAAAAGGAACACTAGAGAACAAGGGAAATTCTTCTTCAGAACAGTAGAGAAACTTGAAGACACCTGCCCCAGAGCACAACCACATTTGGACATTCCCACATCATATAAGAAAAGGTGCCTCTTGCGCCTCGAGGGCACATTGCAGGCTTATGTAAATCCTATTAGAAAGCATCTCCAAGTAGGCAGCTAAATTCTATAGATAAAATAGCAATGGCTTGACCACGGTTGAGGTGATTGGAAGCCAATTTCCACTTATTCTGAACAGTATCCCAGGAAAGGACAGTGTCCCTATCCAAACTGATCACTGAAGGTTTTTATAAGCAGCTCGGTATTGAGATTAAAAAAAATGTAAAGTAAAGTAAATGGTATTAAAATTAACTAGTACAACTGTGTGTAGTGATGGGTAGATTTAAATAGTTTGATGTTGAATATCAAGAAAGAATGCATTGCTACCTAGAGTAAAATGCTTTTAAGCATTTTGGTGATAAAACCATGTTTGTTAGTGAAGAAATGAATGGCAGACCAGTTCATTTTATGTCCAAAAAGTATCACAAAATATTGAAAAGGTCAACTGATAAAAAGTAAGTGGGTATGATATCATTATTCAAATGTCAGGATATCAACGGAGTCAGTGAGTTGCAACAGGGACAAAAGTGTGAAAGGACAGCTTTGGAGTGTGCCCCAGGAAATACAGAACTCTTTCTGTATTAACAACTAGAGACCTGTCTTCCATGTTAATACAATTTAATAGTAGAATATTGTGTTCAGTTTTGACTTGAACTCCTTCTTTGTGGAGTTTGCGTGCTTTCTACTTCCCCATGTGGATTGGCTCTGGGTGTTCCAGTGTCTCCTACAATCCTAAGACTTGCTCCCTAGTTTGACTGGCATCTTTAAATTGTCCCACGTTATGTTTCTTAAGATTGATCGGTGTCCCGTTCCAGGGTGTTACAAAACCAGGTTGTCTAGGTATAGGGGTGTAACATTAAAACTATTTGGACACTGGAGGAATTTGGAAGGGAACAACATAACGGCAAAAATAACGAAAATCAGGTGCAAGTGTGATTTACTATATACTTCAATAAATGAATGTGTGGAATAGGAAAAGGAACACGAGTGGTGCCAAAAAAAAGAAAATATCAAAACTAAAGCTAACCCAAACAAAAAAAGTCTTCAGCATCTTGGGAAGCCCTAACTAACCTACACTAGCAATCAAAGCCTAAATACAAGGGTGGCACTCGCACCTAACCTAGTGTGTCTAGACAGTCGAAACCAAACCGACGTGTATGCAAAGTATCTGCAGCAAATACATACCAGCAACAAAATGACCATTGACTAATATTTACAGTGACGGGGTTACCCACTGACATAAAAAAAAACTAGCAATAATTAGCGAAACGCCAAGAAAACGAAGAGAAGCGTGCAAAAAGATGGGGGGGTCAAAAGTTCTGTTTTTTTAAACTGATGGTCGAGGTTCTGATGGCCAGGGGTAAGGAGACGGCATCGCTAATGAAGAATGGCAGAAAGATGTACCAATGATGATCGAGGTACCTGTACAGAGAAAGTAAAGGGGAGAGAGAGAAACGGAAAGAAACCAATACACACAAACACGTACAGGGACGTAACACAGGGTATATCCTGTCATAAATCCATTGTTCGCAAGGTTTGCTGTATGCTGACTCACAGCAGTTGTGTATTGTTTCCAGCAGTTATTGAAAAGGTCTAAGATCTTCGAGAACTTATTTCTGTACTTCACCATTTTCTATTTTACAGCTACAATACTGAAATATATCTATATTAATTAAAATAACTTGTTTTTCTCTTTTTTTGTCAGTCTCTTACAGTATGTTTTCTTACATTAATTTTAGCCTGTACCTACAATTTTTTGTTCTCCATTCCATTATTTCTAACCATTCTTTTTCATCATTTTATGAAGTTCTTTCATCTTGCATTTTTCCTTACTGGTCAAAAATCATTCTGGTCACTTTTTTCAAATCTTTAATTTTCCACAAACAGCAATTGTTAAGATTAGAGACAAATAATGTAGTAGTACTGCTAATGATGTTCTTTATTGCATTCTATAAGAAATTATACATTTATGAAGCTTTTATTGAAATGTGAGTTTAATAGCAGAGCTGTGTTGAAGTGTCATCATGTGACTTTATTTGGAACATTTGCAAGTATTTGGTTTGAACTGTTGGGAACTAAACAGCAGTAGATCCACATTGTGAAAATAGGAGGATAAAACCAGTTTGAAAATTAAATGAATCTAAGGGAAAAAAATTATGTCTATCAGAAAAGAATGTAAAACCTGTGTTAGGTAGTGTTACGACCCCAAGTGTCTAGGGGTAAAGGGGTGTAACATTTAGGATAGTTTTTGGATGCAGGTGGGTTCTGGTGAGGGACTTAGGAAGTGTGATAACAAGTGTGGGTGCAAACGTTATTATTTTAAAGTGAATAAGTGACCAGTACGCAATAACACGCAAGGAAAGGGAACTAGAGCAGTGCCAAAGAAAAGAAAACAACAAACAAAATGGAGCTGGCTAAGAAAGTGAGGGAAGCTGACTTAACTACAAAAGAAAACCTGAAACACACGGTCTTCGGTGTCTTCAAACGCCCTAGCTAACCTTCACTGACTACCCAAAACCATTCAAGACAGAAAGGCACTCACCCGTACTAAACTACATGTGCAGAATGTACCCAACAACCTAAAATAACCCTATACACAAAAGTTCACACAAATACACAAGTGAGCTACAGTACGAATACAAACGAGAGTAGACAAGTAACAGGGTACAAAAGAACACAGAGGTAGATACAATATGTTTGGACAAGGTAATGGCGAAACAAGGATAAACGCACAAACAAACGAAAGTAGAGGAGACGAACACAAACCAACAAACCAACAAACCAACAAACCAACAAACCAACAAACCAACAAACCAACAAACCAACAAACCAACAAACCAACAAACCAACAAACCAACAAACCAACAAACCAACAAACCAACAAACCAACAAACCAACAAACCAACAAAGCTATATGAAAACACACGAAACGAAACGAAGCAAAACGACGCGAAGTCAAACAAAAGGCCCCTTCCTTCTGAAAACCTCAACTAATATACTGAATAATCTGCGTTCTGATTGGCCAAGAGTTAATTGAAGATTAACTCTCAGTGACTTTGCTCTTACCCTCACCGGAGAGATTTGTAAACCTTATCACCCTTTTCCCAAAAGAATATCACCCCTGGGATCATGTGATCTTACTGATACAAAGGGTCTGTGAGTGCTTTTTTAGAAACCTGGAGTCCCCAGGTGCAGCCAATCATGAGAATACGAGGAATGTGTTTTGGGACTGTCTCAATGGCACCCTCTGGTGGTTCAACCCCATTTCTACAGTCCCATGCTGGCCACCCTGTTGCATATCTTGGTTGTTTTTCGTAAAACCTTTTGAAATGTTTCCTATTGATTTCATAAGAAAATGAAATGTAAATTTATTTAATTGTTTGTGTAATAGCTTTCCCTTGAACTATTGTAGTCTGTGAATATTACCCACTCTACAGAACTTTAACAGACGTCCGGCTTGGACGTACTGTAAACAGATATATTAATTAATTTAGGATCCAATAAAAACAAACTTCACAGACATTATTATTAACAATCTGCATTCTGTATAAGACTTTGCATTGCTGCACAAGTTCTAAATGCTTTTTAAACTCAGTATCATTCTTATCACAACTAAAGGCAATAAAGTTTATAATGGGGAGTAGAGAATTCTTCTAAGTTTGACATTTGAGTGTCTTTTGTGTGTTGTGGAGCTCTGTGGTTCAGAAAATACACAATGTTGATCATTTCATCAAATCGTAAAACTGTCTCAGTTTATTTTCAAGATTTACTATCGCCCTCCTCAAACTACACCAAAGAATGCTTGAGGTCTGTAGTCCTGTCAGTGTTGGGAAGATCTGATCTTTGCTAAATGAGTAGAATCTGGTTGGTTTGAAGAATCATTTGTTTATATGACCTCAGACCTGAGTGTTCACTGGAACACAGTTTGCTTTGAAAAACTATCAAGAATACAAATGCCATTTTTCTTCTTCCTTGTTTCTTGAAAAACTTTGTAGAAGGCAATTTCTCCAGGAGAAACAAAATATGTAGTTTTATATTAAAAACATCAGGTTTGAATTTACAAAATACTCTATCCCAAAATGCCAATTGCAACATTTGTTTTTATAAATAGAAAAAGAAAAATGTTAATCTTGTAAAACTAAGCATTCTTATGAGCCTATAAATTAAACTCAGATTTCTGTCCAAGTTTTGACAGCTTTTAAAACTGTATCATATTTCCATTTTCTTTAAAAAAAACATTCATAGCCTCACTTTTCAATTTATTGGCTTTACGAATTTCCACATAAATGCGGGTTTGTATTTGTAAACAATATGTCTGGATTCATCACTGAAACTATAAACGTACCAAATATGAAGCATAATGCATTAAACTAGTGATTTTGATTAAAATATATTTAAGATATTAAAATAGTAAATCAAAGAAGAAACAAATGCAGAAACATCATGCAGAAACATCAGACATGCAGAAACATTTGAAGAAAAATGGCACAGCCTGTTAATATTTATTCCTCCCCATCTGCAACCTTCATTTCATTAAGGTTAAAAAACATGAAGTACACAATTGGTGTTAAAACACAGTAACAACCTCTCCAGGCCTCAATTCGAAACACATATCTTTATGGTGGTCTTTGTATAATTCTTGAGACTCAGAGCTTCTGGGTTTTCTACATCTGTATAAAAACCTTAACTGGACAGTTTACTAATAGTGGAATGTAAAACACTCATTCCACAGTTTTCAGCCTGATACTGTATCTTACCAGATTAACCTAGCCTGCTCTTTCATTAGAATTCATCCTATATTTGGATCCATGAGTTGACATTTGTTTTTTATTTTTTAAAATCCATGTTCCACTTCTAATACAGTTGCAGTTTTGGACAACATGGAATAAGGACTCAAAGTTCCAACTTAAAAGTAAAAAAAATATATATAGGAAAATAGGAAGTGTTGATTTAGGCAACAAATTTGTATACTTAACAACCTATCCAGTCTTGTTGTGTAAGCTTAATCTTTTTAGTAATAAGCAGATAAGGTTCATGGTTTAATAATAGGATTCCCATTCATAACTGATGGAATGTAAAAAACATCCATTTATTTTCTAACTGTTTCTTCCAATTCAGGGTCACAAGGGAGCCAGAGCCTATCCCAGCAAGCAAAAGGCGCAAGGCAAGATACACTCTGGACAAGACGCCAGTCCAGGGTGAAACCCAGACACAAACACAGAGACACACACACTCACACATCGGGCCAGTTTTCCCAGAAGCCAATTAACCTACCAGGATGGTTTTGGACTGTGGGTGAAAACCAGAGCACTCAGAAAAAACCCACACAAACATATAAACTCCATGCAGTTTCAGGTCCAGAAGCAGAAGCACTGCGAAGCAGCAATGCTAACCACTGTGTTGTATATGAATTTACTTCAGATGGCATGTGACTTGGCCAGAAAGAGATGAGCAACGAATCACTGTTAAAGCACTTTTGCAAAACATTCTGATTTGTTTTTCATACATTTGAAAACACAGACATGTCAAATATTGTTGGACACTGTACAATTATACTCCATAGCAGTTTTAAAACAAGCTTAGTGTGGTTCCGTAGATTTACTATACCTAGGAAACATTTCAAAGTTAGAAGAAAAAAGTTCCTGTTCATGTAAAAGTTGTTGTAAACAGATGAGAGTCCTAATGAAAGAAAAATTTAACCCATCCAACAATCAGAAGTTCCAAATCCAGCACTTGATGGCAACGTTCCACTGGGTAGATACAAGAAATCTCTGGCAGATGAAAGCTGTTTTCAAGTGACACGGCTGGAATGTGGTGGGTCGAAATATTTATTTAACTGGGGACTAAATGTGAAATGAATAGTTGAAGTTGGGGAAAAAAGAAGAGAGAATTCACGCCATACTCAATAAATACGATAAAAAATAGATTGGAGGGGCCATGTCATTCACAATAGTGTCATTGAAGAAATTTTGTTTTTAAAGTGAAGAAGCAACTTCTATTTTAGATGTACTGTAAAAGTTAGTAGTTTTGTGAAATGGTGTTTCAGCCAAAAAAACACCAAATGATAAAAGGAGTTCACAACAGGATATTAAACAGCTAATAAAATAAATGCTCAGAGCATTTAGCTCATATATTGTAACCCTTTAAATGTTTACCAGGCTGTTTCTTCTAGAGCACAGTGTTGGAATTTTTAAAGGTTATGCTAGAAAACTGCAGGCAGCCACATTTGATAACCACTTATTTACAGTGAAGAACAGTAAGCCTTTAATTCTTGTTTAATGAGATGCTTAATTTGGTATAATGCAGCATCTACCTAAGCAGTTACACTTTGCATTAACTACCTACATCTGTGATTCGAAGATTATGAAGCATTTAAAAAAATCTTTAATCTTTCCGTCGATTCATGAAGAATTTTATTGCATTAATCTTGTCTCATATTTTAATCAATAGACATATAATTATAGACCACGATCATTAAAAACAGAAGGGGTAACCATGACGCTGGCTAAATTCCAGTTCAGGCTTCTTCACTCCAGCATTACCTAATTAACCCCCTAGTGCAGCTGGTTAAGTCACATCACTCTTTTCCACATTATTATCTGTTTCAGGTGCCACTGCCACGAAGTGAGGCTCCTGCTACTTGTGAAGTGTTTTAAGATTATTGTTGTGTTTGAATGTGGTATTCACGGAGTCACTGTGGAGTGCTCAGGTGCCTGCAGGGTATGCACAAGCAGACCGGATATTACACATTGAGCCCTTGGGAAGTTTCTGTGTGTCTGTTGAAAATAAAACTAGTTCAGTTTGTGTCAGTGACTTTTATGTGTCATGTCTTTTATCTAAACAAGAATTATGCCATTGAACAGCAAACTATAAATGAAAGTATTAGCATTAATAGCAGCTTTAATATAGCATTGTGTCTCCTTTTATCATGTCTGGAGAAGATTTACCGAGTTCTAAAGCACAGATCCAATTATTGGAATATTCTGGATGGCCTCTTCCTGGACCTATGGATCAAAAGACATGGGTTCTTTACCAGTGTGTTATAAGAAATAACAGTATTGGTTTGCATTAACTGTAGTAAAATGGTGTAAGCAGAGTATTTAGTTCCTGTTTCTGTCATGCCATGCCTTCTTTCATTTTAGCCATGCTATAATGCAGAAGGATCTGCGCCTCTGGCTGGAAGGTTGCCGGTTCAAATCCCAGGGCTGGCAGAGGAATCCTGCTCCGTTGGGCCCCTGAGCGAGGCCCTTAACCCCAACTGCTCCAGGGGCGCCGTATAATAATAATAATAAATAACATCACTTTATTGACCCTTTACAATTTCTTGCATTAGGAATTATCTTTTCTCATACCCCAGCTTGCTCTCCATGAGACACACAGACAGGGAGAGAGCCTGGGGTCAGAGCGCAGGGTCTGCCATTGTACAGCACCCCTTGAGCAGTTGGGGTTAAGGGCCTTGCTCAGGGGACCAATGGAGTAGGATTCCTCTGCTGGCCGCGAGATTTGGACGGCAACCTTCCAGCCACAGGCCCAGATCCTTAGCCACAAAGCCACCGCTCTGCCCCAAATGGCTGACCCTGCGCTCTGACCCCAAGGTTCTCTCTCCCTGTCTGTGTGCCTATGTGTCTCATGGAGAGCAAGCTGGGGTATGTGAAAAGACTAATTCCTAACAAAAAAAATTGCATATGGCTAATAAAGAGATCTTATCAAATGCGCTGTTACAGGGTGTCTTAAGAAAGGGCTACAGTTACAGATGACCTGCCATTAGTGGCCACTATCTGGCCTTTAATTACTTGTAAATAGCTACACTAGAGGTGATTGACTTAATTATTAAATAATTGGTCAAATTTTGAGAATTTCACATTCTCACATGGATGCAATTAGGCTTTCTTTGGTTTTTAAAGATCATGCAGAGGACTATATGGTGGTGGTTGGATTTTATTTTGGGTGGCCTGAAATAGTATACAATAAAATCATCTAGACTTTGGTGGTTGGACATTGTGAGTTTTCATATGTGCAGATGATTTGGACCCTGATAGTCACATATATACATAAAGTTAATACCTTGTTGCCTTGACTCATTTTCTATATTAAACTTGATGGCACTATATTAAAAATAGCATTTTCAATTACTTTATACCTGTAAAAGTACTCTGGATAAATTCTCATCTGGACTACTACTGAAAGTATTTCTGAGGTGTTCATTTATAATAAAGTTTATTAGTATAATGTATTAATTTGTCATTTATAGTCTTTCGTTATTTTTATATCAGCACATCTACTGTATATTACTAATTACTTTCAATGAAAAGCAATAGTGAGCATCTCATGCACTAAATGCCATTTTGCAATAGCAGTAGAAGAAGAAAAAAGCCTCCCAGCCTTTAGTCTAACTACAAAGCCATCAGGAGCCTGTGAAGTCCTTGTAAAACATGATCTCGTTCCTTTGTTCATCCAAAGGTAGACTTAAGAAAGTCTTCTATAAAATCCTGAGCAATTCAATGTTGCCTATTTTATTCCAAAGGTCTCTCGTAATAGTTGGTCAATAAAGTAAAACTCCAAAGGGCTTTTGTTACACTTCCTTGTTTTATAGAGGAATGCTTTCCTAAAGTTCTGCAAATCCCTTTCCCCATAAAACAGTTTGAGCTTGGAGTAAATGGTTCAGAACTTTAGAAACAGATTCAGAAATGTGTTTTTCTACACTGGATGACTGATTGATTTCACATTGCTAAATTCTTTATAGAATGAAACAGACACCTCTTCATAGCTGTACACCAAAGAGGAAAACAGATAATAGGATGGGCTTTTTCTTTTATAAATTACTTTGGTTAAGAAGTAATTATTAGCCTTCTGTATTTGTATTGTATCTTTCAGATCGTGGAACTGGTAAACACAGACCAGCTCTCTCATACCACTGTATTCCAGATGTGATGGTCTGCAGCATGCAATAGGCCTGAAAATTATTTAGAAAAAAGGAAAGAATAACATATTATTGAATTTTTATTTTGAAGGCTGTCCCATAGACAGATTTGTAGCTAATGACAGAAGTGTGTACAAATCAGAACAGATTCATGGAAATCAGCATAAATAAAAATGTTGAGCAAACTGCATGGCTTTAATGCCCAAAGACACCATAAGGTATCTGGCAAAATTTAAAACATTTGAGGATGCAATGCCTTCCAAGTATTACCAAGGCTTCCAAGTATTACCAGACGGCTCCCAAACTCTCTTAAGAACAAAAAAGGAGGCCAGATGATGAAAATAATTCATTTTTATGTCTTTAAGTTATTAAGTGCACTCTGCTATTAAGTGCACTGACATTCTGCTCTTTGAGAAGGACTGGAATTTCTCACCTAGCCATGATAGCTGACATTCAGATGACAGCACGTGAAAACCCAGGGAAAAGTTTGTTTTGCCAAGGTGATCATGGAACACCAGCAATAGTTCAGAGGTTAAGCTGAAGTTGATGAGGCTGTCTGTGGTCCTGTTTGCTCATTCAGGACCATCTTGAAGAATTCCTGTGGTCTGTGTCTGTTTATTTTTCTAGCCCTAGTCTTTTATTACCTTTAATTAAGGAGTTCAGAAAGATGCTCTCTGGTGACACATTTTCTACAGTAGTAACACATCTCCATTCTTTAGGAACATTTAGCCTACAATGCCATATATTACTTTGGTGGTATGATGACTAAGACAGATGTCACAAACAGACAACCGGGTCACTGTTATCTGCATTAAGATCTCGATCTAATAAAAAATAAAGTTTGGGTTGGTAAAAATAGCTTAAACAATTACTATTATTAAAATCAATATTGAAATAGTCTTACTTATATAAATAATAAATATTCTAATAGTGTCATTGGAGCTTGTCATCTGGAAGACAAAGAAGAGTGCTCCATTAATTAGTTTCATTTGCTTCTCTTTCAGACTTAATATCCTTATGTTCAATTTGTCTTGCAAAAACCATTTCATAGGACATTTAATAAAAATTATTTACAAAATACATATAAATAACATGAACTACTAGAATCAAATGTATGATGTGACCTAAGAAAACAATAAAAGGAAAAATAGATGCTTGCTTTAAAAGGACACTTGAGGAAAACAAACATTTCAGTCTGCACTGCCATAGTCCCACCACTTCTTATTCCTGATAAATTGTCTACTTTAACCGCATTCTGTCAAGGGTCATCCTACATGGTTTTGATGTGGTCTTTAGTGGTGAAATTGTGCTGTAGAAAGTGAAATTTCATAGCCTCCATCACGGTTTTGTTTTGTTCAGGGCTGACAGTTACACACAGACTTAAATAAAGTTCATACACAAGTTTTCCAGCCAGAATGAACATCCAAACCTCGTAATTGTCCCTTTGCCCATGGGTGATAACTCTTTTTTTTTTTACAGTTTTCCAAGAGGAGACCACTTTAATGGGATATAAAACATTTCAGGGCTTTCTCCACTTAGATTCAGCAGCCTTGTTTACATATTCATTTACATATTGAGGGCAAAAGAAATATGACATTTAAAAAGTCTTTAATTGCAAAACTAATACCGTTGGGAAGGTTTTTCAGTTAGGGTATTAGCTTTTTATGGTGTTTGCCCCTGATGCCTGTTTATGAATTACATTGCTATCTGAGAAAATATTCTAATTGAAAAACATATTAGTGATGAAACTGACATAATTTACATGCTTTTTCTGCACAGCATCCATTGAGGACAAACAAGAACCAAGAATGGTTATATTAAAAAATCTAAAAATTTAGACAAAGCTGTGTAAGTCCATGCTTTGTGACAATCTCTATGCATTTAAAGGCACTAACAGCCTGAAATACTAAATGCCATTCTTGTTTCTTTTAAAGCTCAGACTTTACTAAGATGGAATAGCCCCCACTCAGAAACAGCAAAAGGCAGAAAGTACCCATTGCAACTTGACCTAGTGTCAAACTGAACAGGATTACCTGCCTTCCACAGAAAATCACCTTTACTGATTTTCTTGCAATTTATATTAATATACTAGGTATTACAAAGCCTCGTCGTACCAGTGAAATAATAAAATCCCGAAACACAAAGAGTGTTACAGTTAGGGTTTGGTTAAGAGTTAATGTGCTGGTATCTAGCTTAGGAATCCAGGAGCTCTGATAATTGTGCTTGGGCTTCGAGGGAAAGAATTGAAACCCCAAATCCCCATAAAAGCGTAAACATGACTTCTACTAAACTTCTTCAATGCATGAACACAGATAGACTGAATATTACCTTGCAAGCTTGCAGTGCCATCAGTGAGAGATGCACTGTTCCTCTCCTATCTGGAGCTGTGGATTTGGCAATGATAAAATGTTCTGCAGGTGGAAGTGGCAGGTCTCCATCTCGTTCTCCCCTGAGCAGCAGATGAACAAAAACCGGTGATAAATATCTGTTTAAAATACCTTGCTTATTATTGTATAAGGCATTGTGCATTACACTGACTCTGGTATGGTAATGTCATACCCCTAGGTTGTGAAGGGCGCTTATATTGCTGCCTGGGGAGTTTTGATGTAATGCACTACATGTTTCTTTGAGCTGTGTAGATTTGGCACATTAATCTGTGACAGTAAAAATAGATCATATCCAGAGTGCAAGAACATGTATATAATGTATATAATGTACATGTATATAATGTATATAATGTATTACAATGTATATAAGTGAATCTTGTTGATCCAGATGTCATCAACAACACAGTATACAGGCAACATTATAATTGTGCATCTGTGTGGTTATATGAATCGTGGTAGACTTGACTGTGTAATTAAAGGTCTTCACATTCCTGATATGTGTTTTTATGGCTGCATTAAAATAATTAAGTGCTCATGGTAACTGGCTCACTTGTAAAGTTAAAAGGGCTTCCTGTTGCCCTTGGGAGCCAGTTACATTGATTTCACCTGATGATGGTTTGTTGCAGGTATCTTTGGAAAATCTTTGTCCAAACGTTTCTTTTTATAGAACCTCCATGAAACTGCAAAAGCCCCCGTTTATCTCCTACAGCTGCAACTCTTTGTGATTTAATATGTGCCATGAGCAAAATTTCAAATTAACCTGTAAGGAGACAAAATGGATTGAGAGACAGTTCAATTGAAACAGAACATGGCCAAACCAGAAAACTTGTTCTGTGGAAGCTAGTCTAGTCCCCATTAAAACTTCATGTCACAAAGGTAGAAATTATTGATAGCATTTCTGATTCTCCTAGGCACACTATATAATAAGCCACTCCAAATGAATCTGTAATTAAGGAATTTTCCAGCTTTGAAACACTGTACATTCCGGTCATGCTCTGGAGTCGTCTGTTGTATTCTGCAGCATTTAGGGCCATGCCTTCTGCCAGCATACCCTCACCACCTCCCATTTTCGCTTGTAGTAGCACACAAGCTAAAAGGCACACGATCTGTCTGCCTTTGTCTTCTTCTGTCTATCCAAAGCAGCACAGTGCTCAGGATATTTCTATTTCCCCCCTAGAAAAGAACCACTACTGGGAAAACAAAGCAGTAAACACAAATTCCACTTAAAAGTCGCAGCTCACCCAGGTTGGGTATCCATCAAATGCTGACTCATGATCCTTCTGCTACCTGATCACACCCGGCGCAGCACTGATCCCGATTACCTCTGTGCTCTGTTGAGTCATTATATTCCTCTACAGGATCTGAGTTCGTTTGTTCCTGGCTCTCTTGTTACAGTACTTCCTTGCTTCAGAGGGCTGCTTCTGGGGTGTGCATGTTTCACACCTTAGAACTTGAAATCTGCTAGTGCCTTTGGGGTTGGATTCTGCCTCATCTTTGTTCATATCATCTAAACACATCTGTTCTTTATAGTTTCTCTTAATTTGCTACTTTCTGTTATTTATCGGTTCATAGCAGCTTCTTTCTCCATGCAGAATAAGCCTATACAGTATTATTAGCCGGTCATAGCCGCTGTGCTATGCCAAGGCTGTGTGTGCTGACTGAAGTTTTCTGCGTGACAAAAGTGGTTCATTATGTGGCTCATTATCCTATTTTTATTGTGCATAACTGAAAATATTCTTATATCAAATAACAAATCAGCAACAAAATTTTAAAAATCCATACAAAGAATCTGCATAATAGTGGACAATATTAAATAAATTTAAGGTTACCATTAACCATATCAAATGCTTTTTTTGCTTGTATTGTATTTTTAAACAGGTCCATGTACTGTAAATTGCATTATGTTACAGTGGCAGAGTTATGGAGTTAAGGCATTAAGGAAGAACATGCTGTAGAGTGTTTTGAGGTTGTTTTACAGTGGATTATATAGATTTCCAATTACTGCACAATGAAATGTTTTCTAAATTCCTAAACTTTCTGAAGGCGATGAGAAAAACTTTTCAATCGAAACTGAATGGACATAGGACTTAATTCAAAAAGCCAGCTATGATCAACTACATGAGCACTATTATAATTATTATTTTAGTTCAGTTAGATAAGGCAATTTATTAATTAATAAATTAATTACTAATTACTAATACCACAACATTTATTTTTATTTTAGAACAACAGAAACTTATATAAATGAGTTAAATTATGCAGTATTCCGTAGTACTGTAGCACAGAGCATAAAGCTAATGCACTAAGTCAAAGTGAAGTGACAATTTAGTACAAGAGTATGGTGATTATTCATTTTTAATTAAATTATTACAAGTTAACTAATGTTATTAATTACAGGTTGCAATTTAATGTTGGTGTCTCTCCATTACCTGTGTAGATTTTTGTGTGTTTTAATACTGGGCCCTTTTGTGTGTCTCTAAATGGTCTTTTCTTCTTCTTCTTCTTCTTCTTCTTCTTCTTCTTCTTCTTCTTCTTCTTCTTATTATTATTATTATTATTATTATTATTATTAATAATAATAATAATAATAGTTTACTTAATAATAAGTTTATTATTATTTTCTTTCTATTTTTCTGTCTTTTCATTCTTTAACAGGTAAAAATATTCTAGTTCTATTACCTATAAACTCCAAGTTGCTGAAGGCTGTATTGGTAACTAATTTCATAATCATGTTAATAGAACTGTAATAGAACTATAATAGAACATTATACTGTAACTGCAGCTACTACTGCCATGCCTGGTCCTAATGCTGTAGTATCAGAGCAAAATAGGGGCTCTACCAGTAAATCTAGACTGGAATAAATGGAAACAGTATTCCTATTTAAATGTAACAAAAATGTAATTAAAGGGTCACACTTGTAATCACCTATTAGACATATTCAGAGATATTTATGGACTTAAAAAACATCAGATAATATTGTTTCACTTAGCTTAATTAGTCAAATAAGGAGTTCTACTGGGCTTTCAGGTGTCTTGGTTATGGAAACTAGGACATTGTAATTAGTTAACACATATTTTCCATTACTTTGCAAGAACCTGAATGGAAATACTGTATGTGCAAAGAAAGTGGGGTATGAAACTGAAGTGTGACAATGCTACAGAACGTTGACAGGCTTTCCAACTCTCGTGTTCAATGTTACTGACATTTGTTATATCCCTTATAGAGCACACACTAACAGTAGAAATTGACACCTGAACTTATTCACACTTAACATTATAAACACATGGAGAGTGTTAATGAATGGAAATTCATTTACACTCTCCATCCTGAATGATGTAAGTGAACACAAGTTAAAGGTCAGTTGGTTATCCCATGTAAAAAGATAAAGTACAAATACCTGTTGGTATTTTAATGTTTATGCAATATTGAAGGAGTTATCCAAATGTGTCTCCTTCCAGAAGTGTATTGTACTGTACATGTAAGTAAAGTATACAATTAAGAGTATTGCTATTAAGAAATGTTAGTAGACTAAAAAACTACTAAGACTAAGATTCAGTTTAGCACTATGTCAGTGAGTAACCTGCTTTGGTATTCAATCACTGACCATGTTGGCTTTAAAATTGGTAAATCAGCATTCTTAATCCACAAATGGCTTCAAGAAGCAATCTGCTTGACTGCAATCCTGAAGATAGATACTGTATACAGTGCATGCGCCTACAGTATTTATACAGTACATCTTTCAAAATTCCCATCTGGAGCACACTACTCTGCAGACATTTTTATATACCACACACAGTATGTAAAAATGCAAGAAAACTGCCATTTTAGTATGCTATTTAGACTCTTTTCATTGGATTTTAGTGGAAACTAAAAGGTGCCAGTGACAGTGGTGTAAAAGAGAATGAACACTAAGTAAGGTGATACCAATGAAAAAGAAGAAAAAGAAAAAAAGTCAGAGCAATGTCAGAGATAATCTCCTCTGTTTCTGTCTACCTACCTCCCTGTATTATATGACCAAGAGGAAGCCAAAGCTACTCTCCTTGTTAATCTTCCTGAACATATCAAGCAACTTGACCCTGAAATTTTCATTAAAATGTTATACAATACTTCTTTCAGAGAGAGTGCTTTTTCATTTGCCTTTTGTTACTAAAATGTCACAAAAATGTAAGATTAGTACTATGGAAAGCCACACATTGCGCATGATTTTCCAAAAATTAAACACATTTTCATGGAAAGGATGACAA
The DNA here is from genome assembly GCF_059453375.1 of Lepisosteus platostomus. NCBI lineage: Eukaryota > Metazoa > Chordata > Actinopteri > Semionotiformes > Lepisosteidae > Lepisosteus > Lepisosteus platostomus. Next base: position 11,402,109 of record NC_142613.1, read on the forward strand.
ATAATGTTAATATTAATATTTTCACTACTTGAAAGCATCCTCCATATGCCTTTTCTGTGTATGAAATGAAACCTGTCAGTGAATTTTTGCATTTCTTCTCTTTCAGCTAAATGTAATGATGAGGTCCAGATGGAAAGCAGAGGAGAGAAATACAATTTATTATTTGCTTTATTACAATTGGCTTTGTTCTTCCAATAGGACATGTCTGTTAGATGTCTTCTGGAAATACAGCCGTGTATCAAATGTGGGACATAGATCCCAGTGCCTGTTTTGTTAGTCTGGCAATCTGATCCTGAGCTAGAGAGAATGGAATATAGTGAAGTGTTAACTATTTTTCTGTTTACTATTAGACACAGTTAATCCAATAAAACAACACACAGTGTGAGGCTGTCAACTCAATTGAGACACAGTGAGGCTGCTAGTGCAATCAACAGTTCATCATGCCCAATTTCTGGACCTGCACAAAATCTGCTGCTGTTTAATCTAGAGGCCACCCATAGAGAACCTAAATCCATACTTTGCTGTACCTCCAAACACACATTGAGGAAGTGTTCATGACAGGATGGTACAATTTATCATTTCAAATAGTTCCTACAGTAAAGAGTAAACGGTTTCTAAAGCATAAGAAGCTAAAGCTATAGCAAGAATAAAAATTCAGTGTAAGACCTACCCTAAAAGTAGCTACTGTACCACACAATGTGGTGCCTCATGAGATGTTGTGCGTCAAGTAATTCAGCAAATAAGCATTACTTTTCTGCTTTAGGATCTCCATTGCTTTCCATTTACTGTATCAATGACTAGTCTGCTGAACAGCAGATGCAGTTTGCCTACAGTTCTTGGGTGAGTGAGTGAGTGCCAATGTCTTGATTGGCACTTAAGAAAACTTGGATTCAGTGCCTAAATTCTGCTGCACATGGATTAATGGTTAAAAAAAACACAGTGCAGCTTTTGCTATGTAACATGTTCTTACAAGAATTACATCAATCTACAGTTGTTGAACTTACATATGAAAAACTGAATGAATTCATCTAATTCACTAGGCTAACTTTTATGATTTAGAAAGGTGGATATTTGCATTTAGAATGGTAAATATGCTGTAGCAAGGCTACAGTTTCAGCACTTCAGAAAATGAGGAAAATAAACCCATGTTTATTTGTGTAAAGTGAAAAGTATTCAATATAAACTAAAGGCATAAAAGACGTGTTTAGTTTATACACACTAAACATCCTAGATCAATAATATTTCTATTATTTTCAGTAGGGGAATCATTTAAAGATGTAAGGTTCAGAATTGCATGATGAAATCCACATAACAAATAACCAGCTTTTTCTTTGTGGAATTCTTTTGAAATTCAGTAAAATCACATAAAACAACTTTGAGAATGTAGCCAAGTTACAGAACAATAAAAACTACATAGTTCCTCTTACAGCTGGAGCAGATCCAGTTAAAATACCATCGGATGTTGCAACAGGGCCACAACACACTGCTCTGATATTCCATACTTGTACAGTTTTTTTCAGATCTGATACTGCTTGTACTGTATATTACTGTCATGTACTGTAGGCTAGGAGTTTGTTCTGTGGGAATTCGTACTACTTGTTAAATCTTCTCAAGGAATCCTGTATTTTATTTAACTTACTTTGATTTGTTGAGTAAAAAAAAATCCAAATTCCTGAAGTCATCCTTTTAAAGCAAACACTTTCATGACAGCCTGAATGAAATGTTTTCCCTTCTGCATTACCTAATTTAGATTGGCCATTCAGTAGACAATTGATGTTTAACATTTTACATAGAAAAGAAAAACAAAGTGAGATGAATTTTACAGTAGTCTGTATATTTTTGGATACTACCAGAACCATCTCTCTCTTTAATGGACCTGATTGACTTTCATTAACCATTCTTTCAGATTTAAGGTAATGATGCAACATCCGTCTCAACATCTACATTCTGCCCCCCTTTTCCCACTATTGTTTTTCAAGATTCCAAATCACTGAATCTGAAAATCACTCAAATGTATTTTTATAAACTATTCTTGTCTCAGTATTGTATACTCTTCAGTCTACATGGAGTGACATCATGAAACCATTATACGCAAAGAGAACCTCACACATGTAAATATCTGTTTCTGCATCTGTGTCTTTCAAGACCACATCATAACGTTGGAATCTGTTGTGATCATTCTTTCACCAAAGGAAATTTTGGAAAAAGAATTAAGATACATATCAATGAATCTTGCCACATGTGTTGAGAATCACAGACACCTCCCCACACTACCCTAATATTGGCTGCAGCCTATCTTTTCCAAGTGTTAGGGGCAAGAAAGATTTCAAAAACAACACCTCATGCAGTCTAGTGATTTGGTTGAAATGTTTTGAGACACATAAATAATATTAAAGCAGACTTTGGCAGTATGATGTTATGGAGAGCAAAAAAGATTCCAGGGCATCTTTTTACCAAAAGTGTCTTCTCATGCAAAGAAACTTCTTAACTGGTTCCAGTTTAGCAGCAAAACTTCTCTTCCACAAGCAGCTCCACTTAAATATTTCTAAGACCCTCGGTGGTTTCCAAAATGTAGGTTCCAATTCTCAGCAAAACTGTTTCAACAAGTACTATTTATTGCTTTATATATTGAAATGCATCTTTTTTCTTTTGTAAAAGCAGAGAATAAGGAAATGACATTTGGCCCACCTACAGAAGTTTCGTTTGCTTTGATGCGAGCCCACAATTCATTTTCTTAGAAGCATAATATATTGCAAATCCACACAAGACAGAGAAAAAAAAACTCTTACAGATAATTAGAGAGATGTACACTGGAAAGCAATAGATAGATGGATCCAACTACCTCAAGATAGGCCTGCTGAATGTTTTGAAGTGCTTACAGAAATATATTTTAGTTAATTAAAGCATCCAGTCTCATTTTAAATAATCTAGGTGTCCCTACTTCAACAGAGATCAGATACATTCAGCAGAGATGGGACCTTTAGCAGAGACTGGACTGGAATACATGAATCAAGATCTCATGTCTCGATTCAAAATTCAGAATCCTGAATACTGCTGGAAAAGTCAACCCAAAGGATTGAGCAAGATCAGCATAGCACAAACAAGTCAGAAACTTATGCAAAATTCAAGACAGATACTGTAACAGATCAAAGTTTTTTGTAGCTCAGGAATCCTTAAACAAACTTGAAAAGTAGCTTGACAAAGTTCATGTATTAAGAAAATTCTAAGAATCAGAAGAGTCAGAAGCGTTGTTTCGAAAGACCCAGTGTTTTTTTTACATGTTTATTTTCTTATGATTCTGTTTTACAAGGTGGAAGTCACCAGGAAGTTCTCAACTAATAATACTGATCCCAGAGTGCCACATTTCCTGAGGGCTTATAGACATCTTAATCTTATAAGTCATGACTGCTTATACTAACTTGTCAGAAACTACTTTTGAGAAGTTCAACTTCTTTGTAGTGGAATTGTGGTTCATTTCTTGTAGTTAGTATAATACAGTACTTTCCAGAGGATCCCAAGGTGCTTCACATATACTGTACAGTATAAGACCCACTTCAACCACCACTCAAGTACAGCAGCAGCCTGATTGACAAAGTAGCAATCAATATACAGTACAGCAGTTCTCCAGGGGAACTTTAGGGAGACTAGATTATGTAGATCCAGTGGAAAAGAGCGGAGAGAGAGACCCAGAGTGGACTATGTCTTTAACACCTATATTCTTACAAGCACTGCCGTGGGACATTAAATGACAAAGCAGTTAGGACTTTTGTTTAACATTTAATCTGAAAGACAGAACATCCCACAATACACTGTTCCTGGTGGATATATTGGGTCATTGGCTTGAAAATACTGGTCTACCAACACTAATAACCTGTCTTTTCTTTTCCCCCGTCCCGATACTGACCAGGCCCAGCTTTGCTTAGTTTCTGATTAGATCATGCTAGAAGTGATAATGCTAAGGTAATAAATAGGCTTGGCAAAGCCCTTGGTGTTGAGGTTTACAGGGCCAAATAACATTTAAAATTGTTTCTTGCAGATATTCTTCACCACACTACACACAGATTGATTGATGTGGTTAGCCAATATTATATGTTGCAGCGATTGCGCATGTCTTTTTAGTTAATTAGCAAAGGATCTGGAAGGTTGTATAAATTCTTTTGTCATTCCTCGCCAAGCTCATTTCTGTCCCAGAGTCGGAAAGCCAGTCTTCAGAACACCTACCATCCAGAAGAATCAGAGCCCAGGAGAGCACTAATGAGCACCATTTGGACCCCTCGTTAAAAACACATGCAGATTTATAGCCCAAAGCCATCCTTTACTGGAGTTCAGCCCCCCACAACAACCACAGCCAGAGATCTCCGACAGAAACTGTACAATCCACAGAACTGACCACCAGTGCCTTGAATGGATTTACCAGATCAAAACTTCAACTGGTAAATCAGTCTTTTAGTAGTTAATATTATACTTACATCTCAAGGAATGTGCAGTTTTATTAGGATACACAATAAATGTCAAACTAGAAGAAAAAGCTAAGTCACTGACAGATGTAGCATCTGAAAAAGTGTTTAAAACACAAAACCTAAACAAAAAAGTATCACCTACTTGAAAAAGGGCTTCAAACTCCAACCCTAGTCTCTGTTTTTGAGTAATTTGAGAGTACTGTATTACATTTAATACATTTTCCCATAGTTAAAATGCGGAATAAAATCTACATTTTAGCCAAACAAATAATCTTGGAAGTTTTATTTACATACCACAAAAATCTCAATCACAAAATATAGAGTAAAATAAATGTGAGTTGAAATATATTAAATTTAATTAGTTTACATAATACGTATACAGTATGTACAGTACTGTATATATTTCTTGACTGACTAAAGTGAAAATAATCACCAACACACCTTTCTCCCCCAGCTGACAAGGATATTGAAAATCCTAGAGATCACTTCATACTTGGAAGAGAGGCATTAATTCCACTACAATTTAAGTAAACAGGAGGGTTGGTTTGTGCTTTCAAGACTCTTAATGTGCATAAACAGAAGGACTTATACTGTAGCTGAGTTATGGAGGACTGTAGTTAAAACAGACCAATGATCAGTTGGTATAATGTGAAAATGGCTGTGGGCCACTTGAACAACAGGCTGTATTCATTCAAAGATTAAACAAATTAGAAATCCATCCAAATTGTTGGTCATTCTAACCTTGAAAAGCAACTGTTTGTAATTTCATTCCAGCCCAAGAAGACTTCAACCCTTTCCAGAATCCTCAGCAGTTATTTTATTTTCATGTGGTTTCAACTAAGAGATCTAAGTCATATCACATTTCTGAGATTCTCAATTTGTGATTAAATTAATTTAAGGGTGGAAATAGATACATACTGTATGACAGTGCTGTCGCTGAACATATTCTGAAAGTCTGAAGAAAACAACTATGAAAATCCACAGGTTTACACAAGTTTGAAGTCAATGGCTGTTTGGCTGTATTTGTTGTTCTATAAAGTTTGTAGCATTTCTATCAATGGGGGAGGAGCAGTGGCTCTGTGACTAAGGATCTGTGCCTGTGGTTGGAAGGTTACCAGTTCAAATCCCACAGCCGGCAGAGGAATCCCACTCTGTTGGGCTCCTGAACAAGGCCCTTAACCCCAGCTGCTCCAGGCGTACTGTACAATGGCTGACCCTGCGCTCTGACCCCAAGCTTCTCTCATCCTGTCCGTGTCTCATAGAGAGCAAGCTGGGGTATGTGAAAAATTCCTAAAGCAAGAAATTGTATATTGCTAATAAAGTGATTGTATCTTATGCCTTCATTTATTATAAGAAAGCAACTTATTTCTGGTATGCATCATGGAAATCCAAAGACTATCCTGGAAGCATAGGACACAAGATGAGACAACATTTTGCACAAGACACCAGTCCATCGCAATGTAAGGTCTGCCTAGGCAGCCAAATGACCAGTGAAGTGGACCCTGTACAGGAACCAACAGACTAGGAACTAAAGTGACAACCAAGTGACTAGATCCACAGACAAAGTCCAAGAATAGGCAAAAGTCAGAAACCAGGAAGGCAATCCGAGGAAAAACAACACAAAAAGCGGATGAACTGAAACACAGAGGAACCAGGAGAAAACAATGGAAGAAAGAAGAAAAAAATAATACTGAAGTGAATAGGAGTATTGATTATATAGACCTGAAGGAGAGAGATGTGGAGTCCTAGGAACACTGGTCAGTTTGTGATTGGCTGAGGCTTAACGCAGCCGTCTGCATAGTCTGAGCCTCGGTTACACAGCCAGGCCAGCAACCAGTGCTTGACTTGCCAACTCATGGCAAGGAAGTGGAACTGCATGTTACGTACGTTTACAGACACCCAGAGACAATTGACAGATATCAATTAACTTTGCCAGCCTGTTTTTGGAAGGTGTGAGAAAGCCACAGGACCTGAAAAAAAAAACAGGAACACAGGGAAAACATGCAGTCTCCTCACAAAAAAGTGCCCCTGTTCAGAATCCATCCCACTACCCAAGAGCTATGAGTGTTAACTGCCATCCCACTGTGCCCACCTGTTTTCAGCTTTTAATGTGGCAAAACATAAAAAATAGAAATCTATTAGCCTTGAATCATAAATGTTCCATGGTTAGCTGAAATGTCCTGTTTCTAAAAGTCTAGAAACTTTTTTCAATATAATAATAAATTATTGAGTTTGGTTTTAATCAGCATTTATCCGACTAGGCAATATAAATGAATGATATTTAAAGAGTAATTATTTCACAAGTGGTTGAAACCTGCACTGTAGAAAAAAAACTCCACAAACCTCCATTCTTTTTGTTTTAGACATTCTTAGCATTGTTTAGAGGCAGACTCAGGCTATTTTAATCACCTATAGCAAAAATAATGCAAAAATAAGTCACTATAATTTATTGTCTTAAATTCTATTGAATGACTGAAAATTTAGGATCCTACGAACAAAAATCAGAGAGAATGGTTCAAATAATATATTAACATAGTTTTCCACTATGTTCTATTTGCACATTGTGTTTCTCTGTAATAGACAAGATTAATAATAATAAAAAAATCACTTTCAGTAATTTCAGTGTCTGAAGGGTTTAACTGTGTCTGAAGCATGCATTCCCTGCTGTTTATGAAAGAACCTGGCAGGTCCTTGTAATGCTGTTCACCTATAAATTCTAATACTCAGTCATAAAAGCTGTGAAAATCAAGAGATGGACTGAAAAATAGAGGCTGGCATCCATTATATAACAAGGGAACAGATAAAACAATTTCAATTAAAAACAACATTCTGTATTTGGAAAATTCCACATACTTGCATGAGCTATTTGTCTTGTGTTTTTTGTTTTAAATTACCTTGAAAATCATTATATTTTGTATAAGTAATAAACCATTTTTTAAATGCTTTAGAATATGTATTTACTGTTATTTTCGGTTACAACATTATTTTCAGGCTCTGTAGTTACTTATCATACAGTGTATCTTTTGTTTCACAATCTGAAGAGTAAAACTAAAAATTCTTTATGAGGATTTACTGCATCTGCAGAATTTAGCAGTCCCCATGTTCTAGTTTTCACACAAACATAAAATGAATGCTTTTCAATATAGTTTTGAGTTAAAGATCAAAATTTGCAACATATGTTTTAAAAGTACAGTTCCACAGAACATTTCATACACATTTATAAGCTGACAGAAGCTGGACAGCTTTCCCCCCAGACCTATGCCAGCACTTCATCACTGTTGCACACTGCTGCACACACTGTGCCAGGAGCTTAGCCAGGTGGGCTCCTGCAGGCCTCTCTTCAAATTCTTCAAACGTTGGCAGGGGGAAGGGGGGAAATGATCTCTCTGCGAGCTACCAGATGTTTTTGAAGGCAATAACTTATTATGGCTCCATTCTTAAGAACGCAGGACTGGCTAATGGAGTTAATTGCCAAAAAAGCGATGTCTTTGCAGATGAATGGGACACTGTGTGGTGAGCACACGACAAGTGAAGAACAGTCCTATTCAGAAAACTCTTCTACTTAGAAGGAAAGGCAACAGCATAATTTATAGGCAAAGCACACAAGAAGAGGTCAAAACCAAACACTACTGTACCTTCCATGATTTAGAGACCTTTAATGGGATCTTGGGTTTATTCACAAAAAATAACCAATTTTGTTCTTGTGAAAAAATTTTTAACTGGACGTAACCTTCTTATGACCTCTTATAAGAACTGGGTTTACCTAAGGTCTCCTCAGAGGTAGCTTTTTAAGGCTGTATTAAAAATGTTTGACAGGTAATGGTTTTGCCATTTAATTCATTTGGAACAATATGTAGTGTATGGAATTTGGAATTAAAACTACACTGTGTAAAATATCCAGATCTACTGTAACGCTTTAAAATATACACAAATGTGTGCACATTCGGGAGTATCAGTGTTATTGTTATAAAAATGTGAGAAAAACAAACAGAAATGTGTCACACAAAAAGATTTGTGCATTAACCCATATTAACAGATGAAATGCCACAAAATCTATTTTTTCATGGTCCTGAATATCTACATTTCCAATAAAAATGGAACAATGTTAGTTTTCCATTATAGTTTTAAATCAAAACTAATTAAAACTGAATGAAGGATTAAAACTTGGCTTTTATTGACTAATATCAATATCCAATTATACCTGAACTGATTACAGATTTTTAATTAAAGAGGTTGAGTTGACAACAAATGTTTGGGAGGATTTAAGAAATCACCTGCTCCCTCCTCCGCTTCATGGATCCTGTGATGGCCCCTGGCCTATTTCCTTATCCTTAAGGCCTGGTGGTCACCCTTCATATAGCCAAAGTAAAGATCTAGAAATAGTTATAATCCTTAATCAATGACACCATGGTGTGTCCCTTGAACACACATGGAGTACTGTCAAGTTGTTTTTAATGAATATTTGTCTCAAGAAAAAGAGGAAATGCCTTGCAAAATCTGTGTGTGCTTATGCACGTTGCAAAACAGAAAAATATTATAGCTCAGTTAATGTAAAAAAGCAGAAGTCAAGAAAGTAAACATTAAGCTGCCATGGTTACATGCATGTTTTGCATTTTACAAACGATCAACAATACTTTAAAGCCATCTTGCGTAACCTAAGATGTGTATCACTTCTGTGTTCTCCTATTTGTTTTTCTTTCTTTCTTTCTTCAACTTTTGTACCTTTTAAACAAAAACATTTTGTTTTTTCTTCCATTTCTTCTCATACTTCTTACACTGTGTAAATGTTTCTATCGGCACCGGCTGAAACTTTTTTTTTTGTTGAGTTTGATTTGTACTGAAAATTCTCTTTTGTTTTATTTTTAATAAAAATCTATATCCTAAGTATATTTAAACTATATTTCAATATTAAAAAAACAAACCTGAAAAATAAATGGAAATAAAAATGAATATATAATGAGACTGATTTATAACTGTAGTTTCAGTCACAATTACATTTTCAATGTGACTATATATATCTAAGACATAATTGTGGTGTAGTCAGTATTTACTTTATATTTCATTTTGGTGATATGCAAATTCTCTTGAATATAGGATTTAAGTTTTAGAGAATGAACAGTTAAAATCATAACAGTGAGCAAAGCACAGTGCTCAGCTTTCAATTTGTGAAACCTTACTTCAGCATACTTTAAGAGAACTAACACCTAAATCATAAACATGCACATGTTTGGCGAGGTCAGATGCTTCAGTGATCTGCTTTGTGTTTCTGAAGGATCAGTTAATCCAATACAAATGTTCCAAAAGTTGGGGCAATTCAAAATATATGCTCCCAGAGAGGCTTAAAAACACATTTGTTTCCTGGAAGATCTTTGTATAAAGAATCAAGTGCTGATCATGTCAGTGTTCTAGACATTGCTTGTAAAACTAAAACAGACACACACAAATATTTAAAAAAAGAGCCTGAAAATACACGAATGGATAAATCTGAGTATTGTTGAGGCAGTAACACCCAATCCAGTGCTCAACATTTCATGGAACTGATATTAGCAACACTTAATAGTAAATATTGTTTTAGAAAGCTAAAATATAAAATTTGGATTTCTGCTTTACTTGCAGGGAATTGTATTCTAAGTTCTGGTAATACCCAGTGCCATACAAATGAACAGGACTGTTTTCAAAGCATTTTGTGGAGGTATTCATAACACTTTAAAGGTGAAAATCTAGCAAGAGACAATTGGCAGGAAAGAGAACATCTAGTACTGATGCTTCGTATGATCACAGAATGTACAGAATAGTACTTTATCTGATTACAAATTTGATTATGTTGTTGAATGTGATTCCCTGGCTTCCTTGAAGAAACAACTGAATTATATCTTCAGAATAATTAGATACTAGCAATCCAAAGACTGAGATGACTCAAACAGCTTCCCTCATTTGTAACCTTTCTTAAAATCCTGTTTCCATAAAAAAAATGTGGTATATTCATTTTATGCTGGAGCAGAAACTTTTGAAACTTGACCATTTATTCCAGTTAAACCTTTTAGTATTTTTAGAGAGGATATGCCGACAATGTAACCAGGTGAGACATTACTACTAGCTACCTGATAAACTTCAATTTTTTCACTGGCTTACTCAAATGAATTACTCAGATGAATTCAGGATGGCTATGGTTTTGCAGTCACTTCTTAGGGACAGATTGTAATGTTAGAGGCATGTTGCAGGGCACAAAACAGACCCCTTCATAATTCAGATTGTCCTCTTTTAATCTCAAAGAACAAAACTACAAAATAAAGATAACATACAGTACCATCACTGCCTCTGAATTTTTTTTTTCATTTAGAGGAGCTGTTTCTCAATTATGTTTTTAGGTATCAACGTTTAACTTCAAACATGACAATCTGGTCTTTTTTTACATCACACTAAGGCAGCTCTAAGGGTCTAAGGGTACTAAAGTCTAAGGGTAAATACAGTATTCAGCCTATACAGTAGGCAAACAAACTGGCATGATCATTAAAAGCGTTTGTTTTATGCATAAATCAGTTAATCTTCCCACTCATACAATACTTCTTACTCAATAAACATTTAATCAATAAAGCTCTCCTGTGTTACACTGTTTTTGTAATTAAGGATGGATTAAATTAAAACTTCAGTCCAACCACAAACAGAAAATTCAAAGCCCACAACTTTATAGAGCGGCTTTCCATTGGATACACAAACTGAAAAACAGAAAGGTATTTATCAAGCGCTGCATTTCAAGTTTGTGCTTGTGTTATTCCCACACAAGAAGTAATGATTTTCATGTTTACTATAACTGCTTATGTTAATTCAAACTGTGCATTGTATGATCCATCCATATTTAATATATAGTTGGATTGAGGTACAGTATCTAACGGATACATAAGCACAACAGCTTGGCAACAAAGTTATTTTATCTTATGTAGTAACTATGTGTCACAGAGCATGAGTGAAATAAATGTTTTCAACACCATCAAAGGCAGACAAAATGCTTAAAATTGATTTAATAAGATGTTTTGGACATTAAATAGTAAATATCTTTCTAAACATTTTTAAACAATAGCCCCAACTGACCCTTTGATAATCTTGGCACAGCAATTTCTCTTTATTACAGAGTTTATTTAATCAGGGCTACAGCACTGTAAATACAGTAGAATCTATACTGCTTACTTACTAAAAAGGATAAAATCAACAAATGAAGCAGAAACTGAATGTACTGCATTTCTAAAGTGAATTTTGTGCAGAATGTCTTACATTCATTTTAGATTCTAAACTATTTTTTTTAAATTCACACAGTAAATTTAATCAGTGTTTGCTGAAAGTGGGAAAATAAATGAAGTAAATGTTTTACATGTTATGTTTCTACTGTAATTAAAGAAATATATAAGGAACAAATAAAACAATACATCTCCTTATCATTCAATACAGAAATATATTGAAACTGCTCATTATTTAGCTGAGTTGTTTCAAATGTGTAATAGTTTATTTTTAAACACTGAGGCTTCAATACAGTATGATAACTTTTAAAATAATAAAATGTGTATTCTTATTGTAATTTTCTTATAGAACAATACCTACAGTAACATAACAAATGGAGTTATTTAAAAAAAAATCCATAGCATTAAAATACAAGTGTTTCTTTGTATACACTGCAATAATCCATTTGTTAGGGATTAATTTCCTTAGCTGAATAGACTGCTTGAATCAATATGGGTAGGAAATACCCATGTTTTTAAATTATTGCACCCCCTGGCCTTACCATGTTCATATAAATCAGACCGTGTCATTAACAGGTCTCTATGCAATTTTTTTGGGTTCACTGGAATGCTCCTCAGCACTCGTTTAACATTTCTCGTCAGTTTTTAGCTTTCCCTTCCTTTTGTAGGAAGCCAGGGGTCGACGGGGTAATTGGTTCATGCAGATAATGTACTTGCCATTCAAATAAACTCACCGTTTCGCAAGTGAAAAGGTCAGCCCATTCTCAGTGGCTTGAGTTTCTACACAAACAGGAAGAAAGTCATGATAGGTTCATGAACCAGAAAAGCTAGTCTAGTGGAACTGCACCCTGAACTACACTTTGAACCCAACTTTCTTTCTTCTCCGTTTTTTGAATGTGCTGGGTAAAGGTATCAGATGAATACAGAATGAACAGATCTGCCAGACTGTGACCTCCCCAGTGCTCTCCATTTAATGTTCCCCTTTCCCATGAGGCCTTGAGAACCCACCCAACACACAGACAAATGCACACACAGGCTGTCTGAAAGGGTTAATAAGTCTAGTTGTCTACCTGTAGTTATGTGACAAATCGCATATAGAGTCAGTGATTTGAGCTAAAGTATCTAATTTCTAATTTAGTCTTTATGTCATTAACATGTCAATAATAAATCTTACAAATCTATAATGCTTTTTCTTTCAGAATTTAAATGCCATGATATCACAACAGTTATACTTTATTCTGACTACTTTAAACTATGTCAGTCCATAAAATCTTTTGCTGAATTATGTTTTTACAAGTGTATTATTAACTTTATTAATGATCTTTATAAATCCTTATTATATGCTATATAGCCTTATTGGTGCTTTGTCTTTATCCTATTGGATGTTAATGCTAATTGCCAAGACTAAAATTAAACAGAGGTATTATTCAATATACAATTTTTCTGTGAAATAGGTGACTGAAAAAATTTGCCTATTCATGAAAGGAAAAGGAAAAAGGTAGAATGTAAAGATTTTTATTTTAATTGCTCTTTTTCCCATGGGGAAAACCTAGTATTTACTTATACAAATGTTGTATAAACTGAAAATCTTCTCCCACTAGGGCAGATTAGCTACCTACTCCTACCTACGCTGCTTTTAATTACCTGCACCTGAAACGTGAAAACCAAGGTACGTGAAAACTTTTTTTTCTAAATGAAATATGTCTACCACCAGAATTTTTTACTATATTATAGCAGGTGGGGTCACTCATTTCAGGAATGGTGGGAACAGGGGCTAGGATGGGCTTGGGAGCTAATTCCATATTGCTGTAAAGTTATCAGCATCTTTACACCCCCACTCAAGCTCATAACACTACTAGTTGCAGCTACAGTGGTCATAATATACATCTGACCTTGATAAAGAGGAGGTTTCAATGCAAAAAAAGATACGCCATGAATCTGTCTTTTTGCAATGAGGAATCTGGGAAACTGAACTTCATGTTTTTTCTGGATAAATTATTAAGCCTTTTAAACTTTAAATCTGTATATTCTCTCTCCCGCACTTAATTATGTGGTAATACCAACTCCTGTCACTCATTTTGATGGGTTTTGTCATGTCAAAAATGCTTTTGGAGTTCGAATTGGAGCTTGCACAAAAGCATGGCCATTTAGACACTTAGAATTAGAGCAAAGCAAAAAGAAATGTGCTCAATGCAAAAAAACAGATTTTCGTGATTAATGGACTGAATGCCTTACATTTCTAGAAATCCTGGTGAGATTCCCAGTTTGCCTAGTTTTTAATGGGAAAAAAATGTACTGACAATAAAACATCAATAAAACATTTGAAAAGGCAAAGTAACCCAACTGAGCTGGGAACTCACTAGAAACAGCAATAACTCTAATAATTAACGAAACAGAGATACAGTACTGCATATACAGTAGCAGCCTTTGTTGATCCACTTCTGGATGAATTCTTCCCTAAGACTCTTCCATGAACATTTGCCTACAGCTATCTTTGTCCAACTTGCTATTGCAAACATAATGATTTCACCTTTTAATTTTACATTTGTCCTTGTTATTTTATGCCTCTTGGAAACTAGCTCAGTATTTCCTTGGTCCAGAGAATGTCTGTTCTATGTTTTATGTGTCCTACCCATTGCCAATTCATTGTTTTCCTGATGTCACATGCCCTTTTTGGGTGTTCTGACCCAAGCATAAACTGTTAATTGTGTGTTGTTTGGTGATATCAGAGCGAACACTTTTGAGCACTCTTGAAATCTTATAAATGGTGCTGATTAGGTTTATCGATGTCTGTTTTTTAAACATCTAAAGCAGGTGCGTTGTACAGAGTGTGAAATGCTTTCTCATATGCAGTTGATTCAATAAATGCCAGTGTTTTAATGTTTGTCCAACTACTTGCTGACAGCTCAGTGTGTTATATCCAGCACTGAATCCTGCTTGCTCTCTAGGGTGGACAGAGTCCAGTTTTTCTTTGAAGCCTTAGCGCACATCTTGTTGCTAAATGTCAGCTAGCTGTACTGTATGTTTTTATTGCTGTTCTTGTACAGAAATGTCAATAAGGTATTGCTCCTATGAGCTGGAAATCCCCTGCCTGTAAATACCAGGAGATGGTGTAGTTTGATGGGATCTAGTTCTGGCTCTATTCATGCGGAGTGATAGACAATTTAAAAAAGTTCCAAACGTTCCGATGAGTTAACTCACGTGCAGCTTTATACAAATGTTGTTAGCCTCTCAAATTTGAATCAGTGAAACGATTGATACTGCAATCGTCGGGATTGCTTTTCCGCGTTAAAAGTCATTTTCTAACTTTTAGAAACACTTTAAGAAATAAGCCACTCTTAGGAACAAGACTGAAACGAAATAAATTCATTAGTAAATTTAAATTCTGTACAGTTGCTGAAAAAAAAGAGTTAATAAAATAATGGCCTTCAACCGGAACATGTTTTTCAAATTCCAAAAATAGCATTTTCAGTCGGACTTGTAATGTAAGTGCACCAGTCAAGGCGGAAGTACGGAAGTAAGAAATTAAAGGGGTTTCAACATGGCGGAGGTAAGGGAGGGTTCTAATTTTGTTCTTAGTTTATTTTATTTGGTTAGAACGGTTGCGAATAAAAAAAATAGAGAAACCCTTAAAGATACAGTATATTTTTAAAATATCCATGTGACATGTTAATGTTTTGGTGTGATGTGTCAGTACAGCGTTTTGTGCTCCAGCGTGTTTACAATGTTACTTGCTTTTGAAAACACAAAGCACAAATCTTGTAATCGATAAGGTGGGGAAAAAAACACTGACAGTTTCTGTAACAATCTACAACTTTACTGTTCAGCTCCTATAAATTATTGTAAGGAAGGTTGGTTAGGATATTTCATTAAGACAAAAGCTGTCTGCCATCAGTTCAACACAGCTCTTCAGTAACTGCTTTGTCCAAGAGAGAATCCGCCGTGTTTCTTCTTGATAGTATTTAATCAAAACAAATGGACAGGATTTTATAGTGTTAAATGCATGCTTTAACCTACGTCATTGTTTAAATGTATTTACTCGGAGGGTAATAACAGAATTTTTAAATGCATTTCTTCTTTAGACAACTAACGTTTTTAAATGAGTCGAGTAACTGGGAAGTATGAATGAGGAGCCGAAAAGTGAAGCTAAATTAACAATGTACTAAAAGCTAAACGCATTTAAACAAAGGAACCGTTTGTTTTTTAAAAAATATTGATTCAATCGACTAAGTCTAAAATTGTCTTATTTTAAAAGTACCTGCTACAGGACATTTAAGTATGGAAGAATTGAAGAAAAATCGTGAATGTATTAGTAGGACAAATTAAAACCTGCTTAAATGTTTACAGGTGTTTTTTTTTTCTTTTCGATTAGTTACAATCCGCGCTATTTTATTTTTAGCTAGTTGAAGTGTTGTGGGGTTTTTGTTTCAGTTTGATTAAAGATTATACATTGTTTTTTTTATGTCAGTTCTCTTATCTGTCCACAAACAAAATCAGTCAATAAGAATGAAATATTTTAAAATGAACATATATTTTAATAATGTACAGTGAATGTCTAATTCTTGTGATTTACAGTTTTTAATTATGTCTTAACAACAAACATCATGAATCATTGCCGTATTCTAGATGGGATAGTTTTGTGACACTATCTTCTCCTTAATCTTAAAATGTCTCTTGTGAATTGGAACAAAGGTCTATTGCAGTATTATACAGATTGTGTTACATCCTCTCTGGCAATGGACAGGACGTCTGCCTTGTTCATTATGCTCTTTGTCGTCACTCAGCTTCAGCAAAGGTAATACTGATGAGTCAGTGACTAAAGTTGTATTGACTGACATGAGATCTTGGCCAAAGCATTTTTATTAATCCTGTATACTCTGTGGTGCATAATTGGCCTGACCAATACTTTCTTCTGGCATTTAGATAGACACATTTAAGTGCTTGCTAAAGCATAATGACTTGCTTAGCAAGCTTCTTAATGTGTGCAGATACCATATATATCAATGTTAGTGGGGAAAATCTGAAACTGAGGTATCTGTGGTATCCTGCACAAGCAGCAGTTTATTAATAGGCACTCTCTGGGAGCTATGTAATCGTGGAAAAATAGCATGTGATGATCAAACTTAACCCTGTTATATCAGAATAATGTACAAAGAAAGGCTTTGTCAGCAAAATGTGTGTAAAAATTCAAAGAAAATACACACATTAAAAAACTAGTGCAGAAGTGCTCAGACTCTCCTAAGTCAGTACTTGCTGGAAGCAGCTTCAGAAGTAATTGTTGACATGACTTTTTGGATAAGTCTTGACTGCTTTGTTCGGTCCTGTTTTCCCACTCTTTGAGAAAAATTGCTACAGTTTGACAGTATTACTGGGGATTGTTGATGGAGCACAATCTTCAAGTTTTGCTATATATTTTCTGATTCAACTCGGGGTCATTGTTGCAGACTTTTTTCTGTAATATCTTTCTTGTCACTCACCAATACAGGACAGCTTTATATAGAATCTGGTATATTGTCAATATGTGACATTGGTGTTCATACACAGAAGTTTGTAAACCATTTAAAGTCAGTGTTCATCTCAAAGTAGCATCTCTAACCAGTATAACTTAGGTCCAATGATATGAAACTCATTCCACTTTGTGATTACCAGCAACTTTGATTTTTTGGGTAAAACGTTCCTGATCTTTTCTTCTACTTTATTCTTCACTTGTTTGGAAAGGACCTTGGTCTTCATGGTTGATTTGATGCAGTGTATCACTGTGTTAGTCGTGGCTTGAAATTCAATATCTAAATCTGCAGAGACTGATGCAATAACTCTGAAGTCAAATTAAACCACTTTGAATGTAATGAAGACCATTACAATGATTTTCTGAATTTTCTGACTAATTGTTAGAACCTGAATTCATTTCCGTTTATCATAGAAAATATTTTGAATACTTACACATTTGAGAATCTTCGTATTTTCTTGGAAAATCTAATAGATTATTTACATTTAACAATATTTTGTAGCTTAATCAGTTGGGATGGGTTGTGCGCAGATTCTCAATATCTCAAATATTTGAGAATATATTCTCAAAGTACTGTTTGAAAGTGTCATGATTGCAGGCTTAGATTACGCACAATGTAGAAACGCTACAGGGGGGCATGTACTGTAAATGTATGGATTCTACTAAATGTGGTTTTAAATGTGTGCTGCGAATTTCAACGCTGGAATTGTATTAGAGGAAAAACTCTTAAATTCTTTGCCTGTTTTTAGATATAATGTAATTCCAGTCTTCAGACATGTAAAATTAGATGTACTAGATCTTAACTCAATACACTGACACATTGTATGCTTTCTTAAAGTCTCTTTGTAAGGCTTTTCCAGTACATACTTGGATAAAAGCACCATTGTTGATATTGTTTTATTTTTGTAAAAATAAACAGTTACAGTGACGTGGCATCATGCAGTAGAATTCAAAGCCCGTTTAAGGTTACAGAGATGAAAGTCTTTCCTTTTAAAATATTGTGTTCAGTTTTGGTCCTCACAGTGCAAAAAAAGGATCTTGCTGCTTCAGAATCCATTTAGAGAAGAGCAGCTAGGAACATTTCTGAGATCTAAGGAATGTCTTAAGGAGACAAGATAAAATATCTCGATTCTTTTTAGCCTTGAAAAGAGTTCCTCAAAACTCTTCCACAAAGTCAACCTTATGGATTTAGTCAGAATCAACAGTAAAAGATGAACCATGGGGAACAAATGGAAACTAAAGCAAAGTGTATGTAAAACTGAGAACATGTGCAATTACTTTGCACAAAGGATTGTGTGAATTTCAAGCTACCAGCCATATTGTCTTAGCCAGTGTTCTGTTTTTTTTTTTCAAGAAAAAGCTGCGTGATATCCTTAGCTAGATCAAATGGCCTGCTTATGTTTGCAATCTTTCCAGTACTTGGGTCAACTGGTGCTATTGTTAATCTACTGTATCACATTATTGTTTCATTCAGGTTTATAGTGAGTTTCTGTAGTGACTTCAGCATAAATGAGCATTCCATAATTTGACGCCTAAAGAAGGCTCCACAGCTGAAACGTTGTTTATTTTCTTCTCTTTACAGCATGGAATAAACCTTTACTTGTTCCTTTGCAGCCTACACATGCTGATGCAGCTACCTACTTAAGCTATTTCAAAATTTGTCTGATTGAAATATTTAAGAGAGATTTGCTTGATAAGGTCTTGACCTTGAAAAAAAAATGTTTCCTCATTTTTGGAAGTTATTAATTGCAGTTCATCACTTCATCCTACTTAGTGCAGGAGTATTGAAGATGGTGCCTGCATCCTCTTTAGAGGGCACTTGTCAGGTCATCTAATTCTTATTAAAACTGTGAACCTATAGTGTCAGAGAGGCATCTGGTTGTTTTACGGATGCAAATTGCTAAAATAACATTGATTTCTCAGGTGCTTGGCAAGCTACAGGACTGCAAAGCAACAACTTAAGGTTTATTCTATGCTGAAAAGAGAAGAAAGAAAACACAATGTTTCAGCTGTGGAGCCTACTTTGGGTGACAAAGCTTCAGGACTTGCATGTTATGTGGAAAGCCAAATCCACCCAACCCCAGTTGTGTGCTGCTGTTTTGGCGAATCCTGAGTGAAGTGGTAAATCATATTATGTTGTTCAAATTTTGAACCAAGGATCTCTGGGTTTTAGTACCTAAACTGTGCTTTGAAGAATTGACCTCAGTGGGCAAGTTGTAAGAAATGGATCCCTGCTGTAATCTTTACTGGGCATCTGGATGTGAATGGATTCTTTTTAATTAGAGAGTTGGTGCTATGCTGAAAATCATGGAAACCTTGCTTGAATTCAAACCAACTTAACCTTGTAGGCATAACTTTGTCATTGAAATTCAGTTCAATGATTAAGGTTGAAATAATCCTTGAAATTCTATTGAGGAATCCATAGGCCAAATTTGAAACTTGTGATCTCTGGATCTGAGGATCCAACCTGTGCTCTAAATGGAACCCTCGTCTAGGTGAACAGCTCCCGAACAGGAGCTGGCTTCCCTAGGTATTCCTTTGTATGCGTCAGTGCAAAGACCAGACAGTGTTGAGTCTTGAATTGCTTTGTGAGTCAGTGGCTGTTCAGTGCTCCTTCTAGTTTCCTGGTAACTGTAGCTCCCTATGGCCAGACATTAGAAGATTTGCTGTGATGGGATCATGGTTTTTCTGAGTATTTGTGTTGATTTAGCTTAGATTTCCTCCGTACTCTACTGTTAGTCAGATGTAACCTCTTACTCATTGTAATATGAAGCCGTTTTTTTTACTAGGAAGTAGTTAAGGTGTATACAGCTTTATTTATATATATATAGTCTCTTGTACTGTCCCCAAGCGATATTCCATTTTGTTGAATTGCACATGAGAGATTACAAAAGAAGGAGGCATTTTGGAAATCATCAGCTTTAACCAACCTTTGAAATTCCTTAAGCATGTTCAATCAGAAAAGTTAGGTTTATGGAGAGATTACATTAGGAAGAACCCCACATTCCAAATAACACTGGACTATGTTATTATCTGAATACCCGCAGAATGTGTTAAGTGGTGGAGATTAAATATTCTGTTCTATAAGTACACAACACATCCCTGCAGTTTTTTAGGCTTTTTAAATCAATTGTTAAAAGTTTTATTTTAGCAGCCCTCTTTTAGATTTTAGGATTGCGGTATAGTTTCTGGGTTGTAAGTGCTTGAGGCTGTTTGGGTGCAATGTAAGCGAATTGTCCTTTGTTGTACCTAGCTGTGGATCTTGTGTTTGTATGGTAAGCTGTCTTCTTCAAATAGACCACTGATTACAAGAGAACAAGCATGAAAACTTTAATCTTGACAATAACACGGTTACAAGATGACTGCACTAATGAGCAGAAATGCTGGGTGGTTGAATTTTTCTTCTTTGCATTCCCCCTTGTAAACAAACAGTGAGAGAGTACCAAGTAGTTGCCTGGCAAGACTATTTTTTTAATCTACTGACTTCTTTACAGAGACTCGTTTCAAGTCTGCATTTTTTCACAGCAATTTCATTAAACATAGAAACTTAGAAAGCGTATAGTGAACATGGAGTCTGGCTCTAGTATAACTATGATAAATTAATCAATGTATTTGGCAAGAACTTTAAAAGGATTAAGTACTTGATAAGTAGAGGCATGACCAATAAAAGAATAAACCTACAAAAAGATCTTCAGTTCTGTTCTCTGATACAAGTATATGTAAATTAAACAATTTTATTGGTGAAATTGATTAATTTCAATCAATTTGTACATCACTAGCTTTTAAGTGGTGTATGTAATTCCTTCAGTACAAAGTTAGAGAGTGCTCCACAAAAAGTAAAAATATTGAATGTACAGAGAAGAATGAGACTGCGAAACTGTATGAAGAGCCTTTTTTTTTGTAATGGGAAGGAGATGGCACACAATATGAAAATCCAGTTCATCTCTAATATAGCCCATAGACTTAATCCTAGGAAATCCTAGGAATCCTGGCCTAGGTGTGTTTTATAATTAAGATAGATCTATTATGTTTACCATCTGGCCTAGGCCACTTGAAAGACGGATTGAATTTCAGTCTGTACACAAACAAAGAATGGTTTCAGTGTTCGAGCAGTTACACTTTTAAGAATTTGAATTCCTTCGTTTGTCCTTCAAAAGGCAATGAAAGTAAGCAATTCACAGTTCCTATACCTAAAAATAAATACATTATGCTTATATTCTAAGTTCACATCCTTACAGTGCCTCTTCTACACACTGGCATTGCTCTTGGATGTCTCGTCAGTATTCTGGTGGCCCCTCGTCATCGCACTCTACTGACTAATCAGATGAACTCTCATCTTATAAGATGCTCACTGCTCTTTTTGCTTTTTCAGACTCACAGTCTGCAGGACATGAGGCAACAAGCAGCCATTGCTGCCAAGGTGTTCATCCAGAGGGACTACACGAATGGCACCCTGTGCCAGTTTCAGACCAAGTTTCCCACTGAGCTGGAGAACAGGGTAGGAAAAGACTAATCATTGTGTTATGAGCATGTATGTAAAACAAACTGCAAATCAAGAAGGCATTTAGAAAAATAAACATCCATTCTTCAATTTACAGTAACCACTTTATCCTCAGACAGTCACATTGAGCCACAGTCTAACCCAGTATGTACAGAGCTCAAGGCAGAACGTCACCTTGGATGGAATGTATATTACCCAGTGAAAAGCCACACGGACACAGGAAGAATAGGAGTGCTACCCAGCCATGTTTCTGAAGCCGATACCCTACCTTCTTTCAAGGATTGGCTGGAGGAGATCCTTGGATCAGTTAACTACCAAATGGGTTAGATGAGCTAAATGGCCTCTTCTTGATTGTAACCTTTATGTTCTTATGTTCTAACTAAAAGATGAGTTTATATAATGTGGTGGATTTCAGAATTTCTTTTGTTTTGGTATTGCTTCAATAACCAACTGTCTGAAACTATAATAATCCTTACACTTAAGTAGTGCTTTTCTGAACACCCCACTCAAAGCCCTTTACAGGTAATGAGGACTCCCCTCCACCACAACCACCACCACCACCAATCTGTAGCACCCACCTTGATGATGCAACGGCAGCCAAATTATGCACATTATGCTCACCACATTTTGACTCTCAATGGGGACGAGAACAGAGTAATGAAGCCAATTCATAAATGGGGTTTATTAGGATGCCATGATTGGTAAAGGCCAGAGGGAAATTTGTCCAGGACACCCCTACTCTTTTCGAGAAGTGCCCTGGAATTTTTTATGACCACGGAGAGTAAGGACCCCGGTTTATGGCTCATCTGAAGGACGGCATCATGTTATAGTATAGTGTCCCCATCACAATACTGGGGCATTAGGACCCACACAGACTGAAGTGTGAGCGCTCCCTGCAGGTCTCACTAACACCATTTTTAAGAAGCAACCTTAGCTTTCTCAGGAGGTCTCCCATCCAGGTACTGACCATGCTCACACCTGTTTAGCTTTAGTGAGCTGCCAGTTGTGAGTTGCAGACTGATATAGCAACTTGCTATAAATTCATAAGTTGAATTAACTGAACTTTTGTAATACCAAGAATGCTCATTATGGGACTGCTTGATGCAGCGTAACACCCACCTACATCTGTACATCATTAAATGAGTACCTTTTCAGAGTTGTTTAGAGTGCTGTATTAAGGAGCACCAGTTTATCGGACAAGTCAGGGACAGATGGAGCACTGTTTGCTAAATATCTTGGCAACAGTATATACAAAGCAGGATATTTCAGGAACTAAGGAACACAGAAAACAGTTCTAAAAATATGTAGTTAAAATAGATAAAGCAGAAAACTTTCATATACCTTGAGCAATTAATAGAAGAAAAGCTGACAAAATTGAAAAATTCCCATGTCTTGGAGATTGGTAATTCCAGCCAAGGCAGTGCCATCTGATGAGTACATATGATAATGCAAAAGCTTAGAACTGCCTTCAAAGGAATCAAAAGGGTTAGACGCAGGTCCTCAGTGCATATTATTAAATATTAGAAGATCTGTATTCTTCAGCACTAGCAAAGATAAAACATGAAACGCTGTTCCCATCCCCTGTGTGGGTGGTCTCTCCAGAAGGAGAGCAATATTGGGGAAGTTCACATAAGGGCTGCAGGGATACCTGCTCAGTGTTTAAATGATGAGTTTCTAGAGTTGTTTGACAAGTACTGTTCAACAGCATAGAAAAATGAACCCCGAGAACTGTACACAGACCTAAAACAGTATTGCAAACAGGAAGCATTAATATAGCTGCATTTTTCTCTAAGAAAAGGTTATTTTTCCTGTACACACCATTGCAAGTACTTTTCATTCCCAAATGTAGGACTCCATCCTAAAATATTCTTAACCGTTATACATTACATATTAAGGTCATTTTACAGTATGGTGTTTTCAAGTCCTCTCTTAAGAACTAATGTACTTTGGAATCTTAAAAGATTAGTTTTCCATTGGATAAGTTTAGTGTTTGCAGATTTTTACCTTAATATTTTTTTTTGGTCCTGTCTCATTTGATCTTTGTAGAAATAAATTACTTTAACCTGAAGTAAATTTTTGAGTTGAAACCCACTGGCACAAGTCCAGCAAAAGCAACAAGGGCTGTCAGAATATTCATGGCAGCCGTCAGAGATCTCATCTGCTTACAAGCACAATAGTCTATGAATTTTTAAATCAAGCTCAAAAACTCTAAACATACTAAAAACCATACAATGTTTTTTTTATTTTCTGTGTTCAGTTTGCACATATAAGACTATTACTAGCTGAACCTGTATCTTTTAACTTATTTCTGCTCCTTATAAGAACAGTGAATCTACAGTATTTTGAATTAATTAAGGTAAAATATGGCTTGAGTTTTGATTAATACCTGAGAGCACAAATGGAGAGGAAACCAGAAGGCTGTCTAGTCTGGACTTTCTTCACTTTGCAGAAATGTCACCACTGTAGGACTTCTTTTAAACATTTAAAAATGAATAGATAAAACAATAACATGACTTAAAATACCTACCACAGGCAAAAGTCTAGAAGTGCAAGTTAAAAATGGGATGTAATAGAAACCAGTTTTTGATTAAAATTTAAAAAACATTTGGTTGCAACATCCTGGACCTTGAGTTGACACCCACTCGTCTCTTCAGCTGGCATTCATGTTTTTGTTTAGTTTTGTAATCTTTGATATAATGTTCTTTTATTTATATGCTTTATTAAACAAGAGGGGGAGCTTCCATCATCAAAATGTGTTGCCAGAAGTAAAGGCAAATATGTAGTGTTTATATGATCGCTATTGAAGCTGTAATAAATATAGAAAAGATTAAATTCACTTAACACTCTTGCATCTACAGTATATTAATTTTGTTTACATTTTCACACACTTAAGTAGCCATGATAGTTTTAGAAAAGTTCTCATTCCTACCAATATCAAAATGTCCCAAAACGTAGTTCATATAAGATAAGATCACTTTACTGGCCATATACAATTTCTTGTATTAAGAATTTGTCTTTTTGCAAACCCTAACTTGCTCTCCATTAGACACACAGACAGGGAGAGAAGCTTGGGGTCAGAGTGCAGGGTCAGCCATTTATACGGCGCCCCTGGAGCAGTTGGGGCAAAACGGAGTAGGATTCCTCTGCCGGCCACAAGATATAAACCTGCAACCTTCCAGCCACAGGCACAAGTCCTTAGCCACAAAGCCACCGCAGCACCCTAATCAATAAGCAGTAGTCTTTGCTGTGACTTTGGAGCTCATTGTGAAAATTTAACATTTTTGATTATTAGTGATCATTTAAATGTTATGGAATGGTTTTGATGAAACATTAAAATTTTATTTTATGATTGTTTTATACATAAGTTATGAGCACAGACTTTATATTATTTGCTGGCATTGTGTACACTTTGAAAACTTATTTTTTCTTTATTCTTCGTAAGTATTCTGGATTCAAATATTCAGTTTAAGCCCCGAGTTCTTAAGAAGCCAAGGAAAACTGGTGCATCTTTCTGATTTGTAGATTCCAGAAATGCTCCTCTTATATTGCGGCAGCAGCGTTCACACAGATCAAAAGAGGAGACTACAACTAACACCCAGTCAAAACACTCCCAAAGGTTCATATCTTAAAATGTCAATTCCTTTAGCCAACGTCTCATCCCAAATGTTGGCATTACTTGAAGCAAAAGAAAATTACTGGTTTTAATTTTCCAGGCTTTTATTTCCCAAGCAAGCGCGGAAGCGATTATTTTATCCTTGTGTTCTTCAGTGTCTGTGCCATGATGCTCTTTGAATCAATTTCAGTAAAACAATCACTTCTTTGTTGATAAGAACTCTGTTTTTTTTCTTTACAAGCAAGCCAGTACACTGTAAAACCCCTTTCTCCCTCCCCTAAAAATATTTTAACAGCTTTGCCAAAACACAAAGAATAAAGTGAAAACATGCAGTGAAGAAACTGCCAAGGCATCCTCATTATTTCACAGCCAGTGTGGGATTATTTCAATACAGCATCTTGTTTTTTGATTCTTGAATTGCTGTCATCTGACCTGTATTGTTACCCCCAAAAAAAGAAAAAAGAAAAGAATTTGTTGGCATTTGTTGTGAAATGCCTAACTTTCAAATGGTTCTCAGTGTAATCAAATTAAAGTAAATGTAACATATCTCAATGCTCCTCTTCTCTTATGTTTCATACAGATCAGCATTTTTATTAAAGGCATGGGAGTATATAACATATTTTGTTTAAAAATGGATTCCTGAATATAAGTATAAAAGAAAAGGTTTAAGATGGAACCATGAACCTTATCTTAGTCTGTATATAGTGTAGATCAGATTTGGTTCTACTAAATGTAGTTTACTCCTTGCATTCCAGTGTATGCATTGTTTCCATTGTGATGTTTTGATGGGTGCTTTGTGTGATTTTTAGATTGACAAGCAGCAGTTTGAGGAGACAGTAAGAACACTGAATAATCTGTATGCTGAGGCAGAAAAACTAGGAGGCCAGTCATACCTGGAGGGCTGTCTGGCCTGCCTCACAGCCTACACTATCTTCCTCTGCATAGAGACACATTACGAAAAGGTAGGTGCAGCTGTGCTAGAGATTTACCACTGCACAAATTTCAGAGATTTAAAAAGCATGAAGTAGTTTTGTGTTATGAACCAAGAAGCGTATCATACAAATGACATCATGTCAAGCCTGGTTAAAATCAAGAAGGGAGAACACAGAAAGGAACTAATCTACCCTGTTTATCAAGAAA